>NC_079336.1:3861826-4117175 GCF_029582105.1 Oenanthe melanoleuca
CTAGCGGTGCCCAGGGAGGGGACAGCAGGTTTGGGGCAGCAGATTCGGAGTCCCCGCCGTGTCCCTAGCGGTGCCCAGGGAGGGGACAGCAGGTTTGGGACAGCAGGTTCGGAGCCCCGCCGTGTCCCCAGCGGTGCTCAGGGAGGGGACAGCAGGTTTGGGGCAGCAGGTTCGGAGTCCCCGCCGTGTCCCCAGCGGTGTTCAGGGAGGGGACAGCAGGTTTGGGACAGCAGGTTCGGAGTCCCCGCCGTGTCCCTAGCGGTGCCCAGGGAGGGGACAGCAGGTTTGGGACAGCAGGTTCGGAGCCCCGCCGTGTCCCCGCTGTCGCCGAGCGCGGGGGGCCGGGCGGAGCGGCGCGGCCGCGGGGAGCTGTCCCTTCAGCACCACGGCCACAGCGCTGCTGCCACCTCCCCGTCCCGCTTTCCTCGCCGGGACAGCGACAGAGCCCCGCAGAGTCCCCTCCCCGAGACAGCGCCGTGAGAGCCCGCTCCCCATCCCCGCCCACCGCAGGCGTGCGGGACCGGTGCTCCAGCAAGAAACAATTTTGTTCCTAAAGTTTCACTAGGGAAGTGATGGGTGAAAGCAGCTCCCTGACACGACAGCGTCACGTCACCCAAAATATCGCCTAAGTGCGTGTTTTTTCGTGTTGGGTGTAATGGATAAAGGGATAATAGCAGGAAAATGAGCATTGTGAGAGGCTGAGTCGCCAGGTGTCCTCTCCCCGACTGCATTGCGGGGTTTATATCGGGACTGAAAGGATGTGTTTAAGCTTGTACGGAAAATGTTGTTCCTACGTTAGGCCTTTAGACCAGTGTTGTTCCTCTTCAGAGTAAATGACGGTAATAACAAACTCCCAGGGACATTCAAATTTCGCAAATTCTGTGGAGACGTGTATTTGACACGAGTTCCAAACCTCTCTTCTAACTTTGATGTTCGATATTTACACTGACAGATGGTTATCAAATGAAGTGACACTCAAAAGCGAGTTCCACACCGGTCTGAAAACCACATTTCCCAAAAACCTCTTTTTTTTTTTTTTTTTTTTTTTTTTTTTCCCTCACACGAGACCAAACTACCGATTTAACAGCCCGGCGCCACGGAACACGTTTCTCAAACTATCAGGGATCATCCCGATTAAACGGGGAATGTCACACCGAGTCAGGAAAACTCTGAATTCAGCGGGAGTATCCGAGAGCTACCGAGGAGCAGATCGTTTGTAAAGTGCAAATGGACTGTGAAATGTGAAGTGCTCTAAGCGAGTTTGAACGTACTCTGACAAACGGCAAATTACCACTTTTAGGGCAGTAAATCCAAACTACGCTAAACAGTGGGGGAGGGAAAGGCAGGAAGAGATGGAGAGGGATGCATGTTTACAAAAACTGATAGACGCAAGTATTTGTAACCTCTTACCTCTTCTTATCACACCTCCTTGCCCGTTGAGTACAAGTCCACACTGGGCCTCCACTGAGCTCTTAAGTAAGGAGGGAAAAATAAGGAAAGAAAGGAAAGAAAGAAATGAGACACAGGAACCCACAGAGAGATCGCACAGCTTTTGCTTTGTTACATGACTCGCCCAGGAACAATAGTTAAGGTGAACTGGAAAAACACAGTTACTCTCAGCGAACCCAAGTGAAATCCCCCCTCCATCCTGCCATCTGCCCCTACCCCACCAAACCCAGAATAATTTTCCTTTCATTGCCTTTTAAATACGAGTTTGTCCCGAAATGGCAACTTAGACCGGCAGTTACATGGCAGGATAGGCAGACAAACAAGTACTTTTGAGAGAAGCGTATTCCCGCTCTCCAGTTTCACACACAAAGCTAAAAATGTGCTTTACTGTTTTTGTATGTCTAGCGGTATATTTATATTCGGGCACCCAGCTGAATCCACAGATATGTTTTGCGACACGCAGAGACCGACTTAAAAGTGCGCAGAGAAGTAGACAAAGAGCACAAACAACAGATGACCTATTGGGCTTTGCCGGCTCCACAGTGGTGAGGGTGCTGTAACAATGCGTGTGTCCGCACATAGGTGGGATGAATATGCATCTGTGTGCGCACACACAGGCACCCATGTGTGAGCGAGGGGTGAAGAACCATCAAAAAACCTGCCTAGGGCTTCTGGTGCGGGTCCGAAGAGAGCTTACTTCTTTATT
This sequence comes from Oenanthe melanoleuca, assembly GCF_029582105.1. Taxonomy (NCBI): domain Eukaryota; kingdom Metazoa; phylum Chordata; class Aves; order Passeriformes; family Muscicapidae; genus Oenanthe; species Oenanthe melanoleuca. The sequence goes on from NC_079336.1 coordinate 3,863,982, forward strand.
CTCCTGTTACAAGGCTGATTATTTGGGGATCTTCGCCCTCCTTAATAAATATTTTTATTGGAGTGATAAAAGACTTGAAAGGGTTGGGTTTTCTTTGGGTTTTTCCTTATGTTGGGGTTAAAAAAACACAACAAACCAAACCTAAATCTTTGCCCAGTGGAAATGTGTTAAAGACGCATTTTCCTCTACAAACAAACGAGGTATTGGACATGAAAGAGGCCTTTAAGGGTGTTAACCTATTCAACAGCCCGTGAAGAGTTAAGTAAATGCGGAGAGAGTCGGTGCATAATAAAAACCCCACTTTACAAAACAATCTTTACAGTCCTGGCTCTCTCCCCCACTTTCACCATATTGGCGCTGGCCCTGTAAGACCTTCCTTTTCAAGGCCCTTTTTTATTTTAAGTGTTCTGCCTTAAAGTGATTATGAAATCAATATGAAAAAAACTTGGCGACTGAGCATAAATTAAAGCGGTGATGGGAAAAGGTGTGACAGTTTTCTTTGTTGCCCATGGAAAATCTTTTTAGGGCACTGAAAGATGCCACTCCAGCTCCAAGACTGTTTGCATCTGTTAGGCTGACTTAAACCGCCCTCGAAACTATTGGACATTCACTTAAAATTCTGTGCAGGGAAAAGTATATTTACATTTGTTGCATTTGAAATGAGGCATATGCTGATGAACGTTTTAAAAAGAAAGACTAAGGAGAAAGGGGTAGACTGGTTAGACCACCATTTTGGTTTAAAAGTATTTCTGCACAGTCCTGTTTCTGCTCGCCACCAAAACGCTTCCCTCTACACCCGCAGTCATATTCGCGCGAGTCCAACTTTGTTCTGAATCATCTAAGTCCTAGCCACCAATATTAATATTTTCAACTTCTCACCACTCAGGCTTTTTGATACCTCTGCACACTCCCTCTTGTGTTCGGAAAAAGAGAGAGGAGGAAAAAAATAAAGAAGAGATTAAGTACAAAGACCTAAGCATTTTATTTGATAATAACTTGTGATCGAAAAATTAATATTTTCCAAAGGAAAGCTGTTGATTTTCTTCTTCGTTAAATAAATAAAAAGAGACTGTGCCTCTAGCAGCTTAACCAACCTTTTTTTTTTTTTTTTTTTTCTTTTTAAAAGGGAAACATGTTGTTTGGTCGGATGACATTGCATAAATGACCAGTTGAATGGCACTAAGTCGAAAATTGGATAAACTATGGTGCTTTTTTGCCCGGGACTTAGGCATTGTCTGCTGTCTTGCAAACGTTCCTAATCCCCTCTTTTGAAAAATACAAGGCTTTGTGCCTGCCAAAGAAAAAAAATTTGTACAGATACAAAAAAATCAGCAGCAGACGTGGTTATAAAAAGGAGTAAATAGGTTTTAGTTGGGGTTGAGCAGTGAATGGCAGATTTTTTTTTTATTTTTTTTTTTTGAGGGGCGTAACATAAGGAGATCCTTGTGAAAAATGTAAACAAAAAAAATGGCCAGAGAGGACAAAATTATATAGTGAATTTTAGTGGAGAAAACTTAGGTTTAAATATCTAGGTCTTCCTCATCTGAGGTATAAAATATAGCATTATTTGTGGTTGAGTTTATTTTCCTCCCAGAAAAAAATGGGGAAAAATATTTAGTTTCCCTGATATAGATAGATTGTTTGGATTATTTTTTTTTTCATGCTTTGATTTAAGGGAAGAAAATCTTAATTTTACAAATTTCGCGTTGATTCTTTTTTCCGCCCAAGCCTTTGACCGCTACATCTTTTTGGAAAGACCACTATAGCCAGCTTTGTATGCCAGGGAGGGAGGTGTGGGGGAAAAGTAAGTACAGTAAATACGGTCCCGTTTGTCTCTCCCGGCTGATGGGGAAGCCCTCAGTTCCTCAGCTCGTCGGGGGAAGGAAGGTTTGCTTTTGATTTGAGGCACATTTCGGAATGGGGGTTAGCTACAGGAAGGCGCTGTTTGCAATTTTGGAAACCAATTTCATTTAAGCAACCGGCTCAGTTTAGCGGAGGTGAATTTTTAGCGCGTGGGAAAGGATTTCTGAGCGGATAAAGCTGAACTTTTGATACATAGAAATAAATATTTTTAGATGGGTTCAGGTGCCGGTTAGGGCGGAGTGGATAAACGATTAGATAGACAGACGAATTTAGCTTTATCTGCTTTATCTCTCACCCTATTAACACCTAGATCGGATATCGAGAGGCATTTTTATCATTCTGACTTTTTCTGACTAACATGTGCTCCCGCTTATCTCTTTCCTCCCTCATCCATCGGAAGGTTTGCCTTTGTAGTTTTGTCGGAAAGCAGATTTATTTCCTGCCCTGCCTTTTTTCTCTTTTCCTACTCCATGCCTTCCTTAAACCATTTTCCTGCTCTGTCGCCGCAAAGTGCTCCTTGCGCCGAAAGAAAGGAAAAGTTTAAGAAAAGCAAGAAGACGGGTTTGTTCTGGTTTGGTTTGGTCCTGTGTGGCTGGGTAAGGGCTGGCGCACGCACACTCACCCCGACATCTCCGGGGGACCCCACGGTCTCAGCATCACAGACACACAACCCACGCGGCAAAGGCAGGCGCGGGGTTGGTTTTGTTTAATTTGTTTGGCCAAAGAAGACCACTTGTTTGGTTGTTTTTGTTGTTTTTTGGTTTGGTGTTTTTTTGGTTTGGTTGTTTTTTTTTTTTTTTCCCCTCCACAATTTTTCCTTGCCGTTACTAAACTGGAGGGGACTGGCTCCGGATCGGGTTTGGGATGAATCTTCCCTCCTTTGTATGAGCTATTCCGAGCAGAGGAAAATGGGGGTGGGGGTGGGGGTGGTGGGGGGGTCCAGGACAGGGGGAGGGGAGGGGAAGGTGCCTCGGAAGGAGATCGCATGCTATTTACCTGCAAATCGTCTGCTCCCGAGGCTGCAAGCCCGAGGCTTGGTCCTGGCAGGAGTCTTTGATCTGGATGCATCCCATATTGGGATCCATGGCTCATAAGAGACAGGTCGTGGCGGCGGTAAGCATCTAAGCACCCCAGCTCTCTCCTCTGCTCGTCCAGGCAGGAGGACTTGAGTGCCCGCGCATTGTGCAGGTTGATAAAATCAGTGGGTTCTCCATGGTGGATCTGCTGGTAATACTGCTGGGAGTGGTGGAGAGAGTTCAAGGAGTAAGCGTCGGGGTTGACTGCCGGGTGGCTGTGTTGGAACTCGTAGTGGAAGGACTGGTGGTGCAGTGGGGTGTACTGGTGGTTAGTGGAGAAGTACGGGGAGGCGAACTCGGTGCCCGTGGTAGAGTAAGTGAGAGGAGATGAGGAGGAATAGGCGACGGTCGAGTTGGCCACAGACTCCAGGCATCCAAGCTGCATCAAACGGTAACTGTTTGATCCGTCATGACGTATCTGAAAGGAAGAAGTGAAAAGAAGACCCCAAAACTGGAGGTTTGTCATTGAAAACCCCGGGTACGGTTCTTCCAAGCACGCTGTCCTGCATAGCTTCTCCCCCAGCAGAAGCGTCTAAGCCTGCGAGCAGCAACCCCAGCAACAAAAGATCCTTTCCTACCTTGGGCTGGTGCCATAAAGGTCTGTTCAAAAAATCATAAACAGCCCAGCCTGCCCTTAATACTGTCAAGCGAAAGGAATCCACGCACTGAAATAAAAACTATCTATCTATCTATCTATCTATCTATCTATCTATCTATCTATTCATCCATCTATCCATCCGTCTATCCATCCACCTCCTGATCACAGCTGTAGTATCTGGGGCTGACACAAAAAAAAAGTCATCAAACAGAGGAAACTACCGAGAATACACACAAGTCCCGTCCCTATGTTACAGCGTTACACATTGAGAAAGCTTTGCCGCCTGCTTGCCTTCCTTTCTTTCTTCCTTCCTTCCTTCCCTTCTTTTTTTTTTTTTTTTTTTGAACCCCTATTTTTCTTTCTTTTTAAAATAACGAATCAGATCCAAAATTCCCCCCCTCTTTCCCCTGCGTTTCGAAAGAAAGGAGAGTCCTGCTTTTTAGCGAGAACTCCCCATTCCTGGCGAGCTGGTGGTGATTTCTCTCCACTTCATTATATTATTAGGGGTATTATTCTGATTTTCGTTCTGGCAACGGTTTTAACGTGGTAATGAGTTGCCCTTGCTGGCGACAGATGTCATAACGAATTTTCTCTCTATACTTCTTTAAGTTATCTCTGAAGCCGGATTATAATTAAACGTAACGGTCCAATATGGATTTTAAAAAAATGGAAACAACCACACAGGCACATACACACACAGATGCACACACACATCCACACACACGCGAGCACACACACACACACACTCACACACACAAAATACCTCTGCATCGTGGACGAGACCTGGAAAGGTAGTTGACATTTTTTGGTTCTCCGAAAAAAAAAAAAAAAAAAAAAAAAAAAAAGGAAGAGGAAAAAACCCCCAACTCTGGATAAAACTCCCCTCTCCAAATTTAAAAAAAAAAAAAAAAAAAAAAAAAAAAGGAAAAAATTTGAAAAATCCAAAGTTCATGTATTTCCCCAATTTTTTTTAGAAAAAAATCTCTACAGACAGAGAGAATTTGCAATGTATCTGCATAGATCAGATCTCTCGCTTTTCCATGCACCTCCTTAAAAACCTGTAGGAACAAAATTTTCCCTCTGCACAAAAGCTGCTCCCTGGATCAGATTTTGTACTTGCTGGGTATTTCTTTGGCTGATGTCGTAGGTCCCTTGGTAATATAGAAGTTTTGAAAATTAAGCATCAGCACTGAGAACTGGGAGGACAATAGATAGAGGAGCTTCATCCCAGGAGACAAGGAATAAATATTGTATCTTCGCCTAATAAGGAACTGTAGGTTCTTTCAACATTTTTATACATTTTTTCCTCCACTCTTTAGAATGCTTTTTCTTACCCAGGCTAATATGGGAACTAATCTGATCGAAGGGGGTATTTTGTGTACAATTTATTGGGAAGACATAAAGCTAATATATATAAATATATATTATTAAACCATCTTTTTCAATAGGTAAGTGCTCCTTCCTGTTGATTATACTGCTTTTAAATACTGACCAGAATCTAAGATTGCACATTTGTATGTGTGTCTGTTTAAGTGTATTTTTTTTTTCTAAATGAAAACTATGTGGTTTGTTTTGGTTTGGGTTTGGTTTTGCTTTTTTTTTTTTTTTTTTTTTTTTTTTTTTACCCTTTCATTTACATCGAATTTAAGTCCACCCCACACTCCAACCTGCTTTTAAAGCTGCCTAATATGTTATCTTACTGGCTTCTTTAAATAGCATTTTCAAACATAAAACTAGGGTGAGACCACAAAGTATCTCTGCAGTGACATATGATATTATGGAATTATACATAAAATACATACAGATCTACGGAATTACATCTGTAACAGGCGAAATAAAGACAGGGAAGTGGACGTAAGAGCTAAAGACCACTGATAGCTGGCTCGACATTTCCAAGTGCCGATATATTTTGGAGATGGGGACGCACGGAGGCTGCGTAGCCCTGGGTTGCAAAGCTGAAGGGGTACGTGATTTATTTATTTGGTGACACCGGTCCGAGGAGCTGCCACTCGGGGGATGAGCCCTGCCTGCCTGCTCGGCGCGCCCCTGCCCCTCTGCCCGCAGGTAGCGGCTCCCCAGCCCCGCAGCGACGCGGGCTCCGCCCGGGGAGCGCCCGAGGGGCCGCCCGCTGCCGGGCGAGCTGGGGCCGGGGGGGCAGCCACACACCCTCCGCCAGCATGCCAGCCCAAATGGCATTGCCCGGCGGGGACGCTCTGCTGATGGCTAGCTTCCACCCGAGATAAGCCTGGAGATAGGAGAGGGTGTAACTTGCTTTTAATTGCCATTTAATTTGGGTCGCGTTTAAGCGTTTAAGCTGCGAAGGTGTCTTAATAATAAGCCGGAGGCAAAGAGGCATGTGGCTCCCTGCCTTGCTCTTTCCTCTTTATTTATTAATTTTTTTTTTTTTTTTTAAGGTCCAGGTTTTGGGAGGGTTTATTGGTATCTGTTCATGCAGGCTAACAGGAGCTGTCACTCAGCCCTCCTTTCTTCCTACAAATGGACAAAGGCACACGACTGGAATGGAAATGCATTGTCTGAGATGGGAAAGTGCGGGTATCCCGGCGGGCGGGGGGGCAGCGGGAGCGCATCACACCTCTCCAGAGCGCTGCTGGGGAGATGGGCTCCACCCGAGCCCCCCGCCCCGCCCGGCCCAGGGAGGAAGGAAGGAAGGAAGGAAGGAAGGAAGGAAGGAAGGAAGGAAGGAAGGAAGGAAGGAAGGAAGGAAGGAAGGAAGGAAGGAAGGAAGGAAGGAAGGAAGGAAGGAAGGAAGGAAGGAAGGAATTGCTTCTTTCTCCTCATTTGGATTTCCTACAGTTCTAGTACTACTAATGGAACACAAATATTTCTCCCCAATAAATAATTGAAAGAAAAATCTAGGATTTTCTCCAAGTTCAGATTTTGCTTGATCTTCTCAAGATTTTGATACTTGAGAGAATTGAAAAAAGCCACAGGTCAAAACCCACCCTAATGATGTGAACAAACTTTGCCCTTTCCAACACCCTTTGGAGTGTGGCGAGCGCAATGGAATCACCCACACCAACCTTGCGCAGGACGCATTAGACCTGACAAAAAAAAGTTGACACACCATGAACACACCTTCCTGATGGAGGAGAGGCAGGAGAGGCATTCCTTCCCTTCGAGAAGGAAGAAAAACCCCCTCCCAAACATTCATGGCACAGCGCTCCGCAGCTCTGCTGACTTCGGTTATTTGCACTGTGCCACTTTAGTCCTGTCTACGGGTTTTGTTTGTGTTTTTGCTTTGAGAAATGAGGAGAAAAGGTTTCCCTCGACCTGACCAAGCAGTCCCGGCTCAGTGCATGACCGGGGCACAGAGGGCGAGGGGACAGGACCAGGGCCGGGCGGGCAGAGGCAGCGCGGAGCGCACCGAGCCCCGCCGTGACCAGGGCGCTCCAGGGCGGCAGCGCTCCCCACCGAGCCAGCCCACAAAACACACTTGCTCCTTTACGCACTTATTTCTTTTATTTTCAGGGAACCACGGGTGTGAGAGAGCGATGTGGGCGCAGATTCCTTTCTTTTGAACCCCGTGGTGCCGCGGTGCGGGGGTCACCCCGCTCCGATGCCGCGGGGGAGGACGCGCACGGCGCAAGGGCTGGTGCCTGCCCTGCTCGCTGCCAGAGCTGCCAGGAGATCGCCCCGCCGCAGGAGATCAGTTTTGCCAGAGATCTGCCCCCATCCCGACCCCTTCCCCCTCCATCCTCCCTTCCCACGCACACGCAGCCCAGACGAGCGCTCCGCCACGCCGCCAGCCAGCCCGGAGCCCAACTTCGTTTCAAACAACAACAAAGCCACCAAAATGGTTTTGTTTGGAGGAAAGTTTATAAGAAACCTGGCTTGCCAGATGCACGGTTACTGGTCAGTTCCATCTGTTAGCTTCGTTTACAGACCCTAAAAAAAAAAAAAATCATATAGACCGTTTGCGCTTTTAACTCCCCCCAATCCAATTAATAACGCAAGTCAAACTGCAAAGCACTTATTAATTGCTCCCAAAGAAAAATCTTTCAGGAAAGTTAATTGGGAGCTTTCTAGTTTTCCAACCAGGGCTATGAGGAGAGTAGACAGACTTTGCCTTGAGTTTCATTGTGGCTGAGCACGTTGTTTATCCCCTGCCTAAAATTTACTCTGCTCCTGAGCTACGGACTTTTTAACTTTTTTTTTTTCCTCTGGAAAAAAATCGGACTGGGCTGGGAAGGGTGGGAATTTTGGGGAAAAACCCGCCAAACCCACAAGAAAATTAAAAGTTCCTCTCTGGGATCATCTCACTCCCCCTGATCCATTGAAGTGTGCAAAGTGTCTGGTGCTGCTGCAGGGACTAGTCTGGGCTCGACGTCTGCTGCTGCAGGAGAGCATCTCTGAGACCTCCTGTTTGTCTTACAAACGTTTCCCAGCATTTAGGAGCCTGAAACTACAATTTTCCCTTTCCTTGCTCTATCTAGGCTTGGCTACTGCATTTTGCTTGTTACCCAAAAATAGTAAAATTTATTCTTAATTAAAAGTCTTCTCTTCCACTTAAAGTCACCAAAATTTGGTCTTGGCTGCACCTAAACTTCTGATGACTATCTGGAGTTTCTTGTGTCTGAATGAGACCAGAGAGTAGTTCAAGCCATCACAGGCAGCTGGAGTCAGCAGCACTAGGGTGCTCATCAGCCTGAAAGGGTTTTTTGCTGCCCACCCCCTTTGTCCTCTGCAGTTTCTAAAATTTGAGGGCTTGGAGCTTTGGGGATGCTCAGCTGACCCAAAAGAAAAGCAGCCCTGGGGTCACTTTTGCTCATGCCTGGGTCCTGACCATTGTTTGCAGACCTATTGCTGTTGACTCTGGATTATCTCAGTTGATCACAGCATGGTGCTGATAGCAGCACCAAGGTTGTGAGTTCAGTATGGTTCATTCTTTGTCTTACCTGTTTTTCCTCTCCATTGAACTCCTTCCTCTTGTCTGGCAGAGGGGCTGAACCTGTGTGCTGAACATCACCACCCCATCCCTTCACAGGAAGGGAGAGCCCTGGGAGAGCCCAGACTTCTGCAGGTGGGAAGGAGGGAGCTGGTAACCTCCTTCCACATGCACCCACAGATTACCCACCTGCATTTCCAAACAAACCTGTCTGTGTGAGGTGACGGTTTCCCTTTAAGAATCCCCCTTTCCCCCCAGTTTCCCTTTAAGAATGACTATTTTGAGGACCCAAATTACATTATATTGCTTTTCCTCTACCAAGGAAAATCATTTCGTATTGGAGTTCACAGAGTGTAGCAATGGGCAATGGAAATAGGGAGCTCTGAAGTGGTTTTCTTCAAACCTCAATACAAGAGATGTCCTGCAAAAGATTTTTCTGTGCACTCTGGACACAGCTTCCAAATCCACCACCATGTTTCCTCCTCCTCCAAATTTCTGCTCTGCATCACCACAGTAGCTGAAAGGCAACATTTTTGGGACAGAAAATGCATTTGCAAGCAATTAAAATGCTGTGAATATATTAGTCAAAAATTAAAGAGTATTTCTGGTGTCTTCAGTTATTTCTTTGATGGCAGCAAGGCTTCCTGGTTGTTGATGCTTTCATGAAGATTTGAGGTCAGCTATATTTCAAGCCAGGTACCTGGTGTCACTGAGAGCAAATGCAAAGGGAGAGGTGGGGTGGCTTCAAAGGTGTCAGTATTGATCAATATTAACCTGTCTGCAAAGACCATTGCTCATTTGCAGTGATAGTCATTCACACCATTCCTTGCAAAGATCAGGAGAGCAGAATTTGTGGCCAGTGCATTGCAACCTGACTTTCTATGTAATTGGCAAGGATGGTCCACTGACTGCCTGTCAGTGAGAGACACCTTTCCATTCACTTCCCCCACCCTCATCTTCCTTAGTCTCTTTCTTCCCTGCTGTCTGCTATCTATTGCCATCCAAACAGAGCTGGGAGCCCCACAGTTCCTATTTCTTGTGATAAGAGTCCTGGTGATGTGACTTCTCTAATTCTTCTTCAAGCCCCCTCCCCCAGAACCAAAAGTTCATTTCTTCCATGGAGCTGCTCCTCATACTTATCCTCTCCACTCATCTGATCTTGCAGCCACCAAATTTCTCCCTCTCTGAGAGTTTTCCCACAGCTCCCAGAGCTGCAGAGTCTCCCATCCTATCTGCCTTTGCTCTCCAGCCAAACCCCAAGAAAGGAGCTTCTCTTGGCTGAGGCTTGTCGAGGTGTGTTGATCCTCCTGGGGACTCTGCCTAGGCTCCATCTCACATGGCTCCTAGGGCTGTACCTGCTCCATGGAGGCCTCTCCAGCTGGTCCTCCTTTCCAGCAGCCTCTGCTGTATCCTGGTCTTGCACACACTCCTGCTTTAAGGCATTTATTTTGTCACCACTGTTTTGTTACCAAGCTGCCTACCCACCTTCCCTCCCTCCTTCAGGCACCTGCAACAAGAAAAGCAGGCTGCCTCCACTCTTCCCCCTTTTGGGATTTCCCCCCTTTCAATCTTCACACAACACTGGTTTTGCCAGTGCCTTTTACTGCCACGTTCCTAATTTCTTTCAGCATTTCTCCCACATCCCTTAGGGGGGTAACATGCCGACTGTCTGTGGCAGCTGTCCTCACTCCAGTTCTGCAAATACCGAGACAAAGAAAAGCCTCCCTTCCTCCTTCCAGCCTTCTCTTGAAAGAAAACACTACTTCTTCTGTTAAGTGCTCTTGCCATCCCTTAGAAGCCATTTTTACTTTCCAGTGGCCTCTTCTGTACTTGAAGAATGTCCTATTACTTTATTTATCTTTCTCCCTTGTGCATTTCTCTCATTCCACAGCCTGGCTGCTCTCCCATCTCTTAGACTTGCTCTCTTTCCTCAGGTAATCCTCTCAGACCTCTTTTCTTTTTACCTGAACCAATCTCACTCCTGTAGATCACCTTTTTACCCTTAAATCCTTTTCTGATTCTGTGGCTATCTGAAGGTATTTACAGCTGCGAGAAACAGAACCACAATAATTTTGGAGAATCCTCTAACAATTTTTTTTTTTGTTTTTTTTCCTGGCTATCTCATTTCTCATACTCTGTGTTGTTTGCTGTTCTGAAAAAGGAGGTTTGGTTATAATTACAAACCTAACTAGGCTCTAATTCTTCTTCTTTGTGAGAGCCTTGCCTTCTTGCACATCAGTAGCTCATCAGCCAATTCCCCTTTGCTTATAAGCCATTGATGCTTTTAAGTATTGGCAACCCACCAAGTATTGGTGACCCACCAACATTTTGTGCCCTCAAGTTTATATCAAGGAAGAACCAGAAATTGTCCCTTAAAGACTGTTTCTCTGTGATAATGTTAGTTTTTTTTTTTTTTCAAATTGTGATCATGTATTTTGTTGCTCATCCTTTCTAACTGCTTCACTGAGGATTTGTCCAGCATTACTGTTGCTGTAAGTTATTTCCACTATTAATACCAAACTGGGAAACTGTCAGAAGGAGGCACAAATATAACAATCCTTGTTCATGGAATGGGTTGAGGTTAGAAATTTAACTGTAGAGCAAAATGAAGCCTGGTTCTGGGAAACCATATAATGGTAAAAAGCCCCAAAATGTGACTTGAAAAACAGCAGAAGTCCTCATTCAAATTCTTGCTCCACTTCTTGAAGAACTGGAATAGGTTGCCCAGAGACACTGTGCATTCCACATCCCTGGAAGTGTCCAAGGCCAGGCTGGATGGGGCTTGGAGCAACCTGGGACAGTGAAAGGTGTCCCTGCCCATAGCAGAGGGTTGGAACAAGGTGATCTTTGAGGTCCCTTCTCACCCAAACCATTCTATCATATTGTGATATAGACATTTGGACCCTGGCTTCTGAACCTAATAATCAATGTAAAACCTTGTGGGTTTCAGCAGGGACATTCCTCAGGACAAGGGTGGAATAGTGGAAAAATGTAAACTTAGGAAAACCATTCTCCAAAATTTTCACTTGGCTCTTCAAACTGAAGTCCCTATTTTGCTTAAAAACAGCCTGATTTCAACAAAATTTGTAAGATATTTTCACTGCCTTTTAAAAAATCCAACTACTGAAGAGAAGATCTGAAGCCTGCTTCCATAGAAAGCAGAACAGGAAGCTCTATGGGATACTCCTGCTCTTTGATGTAGCATAATATCCTTACTCAACCAAGGCAAGAGAAAAGTTCCCTGTGTGGTGGGGATTTTACATTAAACAATTAAAATTCAGTGAAAACTCTCATCACAGCCTTAGATTTTGCTGCTCAGGAGAGAGAACTGGTGATGAACTGGAAATCCTGCAGTTACCTGGTGAATCCATTGAAAGCTCTTTTTTTTTCCTCTTTCCAGTTTTAGCCTACAAGGCAAGTCTAAACCAAACTCTGCACATGCAGCCAGCTAAATTGGGTTTTTAGAAACTCTCCTGAACTGGCTAAGACACTATCCATGTTATTTTCCTTTCAATGCATGAGGCAAAAACTTATCATTAAACTTCTCTCTGGTAGTGGAGAATGAAAACATCTGTAGACTGTGATGTATTAAAGATGTACCTTATATTAGAATCATCCATAATTAATGCAGACATTCCAATAAATAATACAGTTCTTTGGATTATTGAGTGTGCTCCACTGTGCTCATGCACTTATGCAGTGGCAGTAATAGTGAGCAAGTTTCTTTACCTAATTAAACATTGTGCCCTACTATGTGTTTAAATAACATTGAAGTTGTGTCACAAACTTAAAAGAGGAAATTCAAAGGTAAGGCTGACATCTTTGCCCTCAGCTCATGACTCTTGTATTGATGGCTTCTCCCACTTTTTCCCCACCTGGGTGTCATCATGGATATTTATCTTCATGGATTTTTTACCACTTACACTGAGTTTGTAGCCTTAACACTTTAAAATTAGGTGTAATACCATTAATATTTTAAAGAGATTCTTTTCTCAAGAGCCTGAGACTGCTCTGAATAGCTCAAATAAATCTGTATTTGGCTTAAGTAATATATAATTTTCACTGAACACATATATTTGTTAACATATTTGAAAATGGGACTTGTATTGACCCAAGAATCCTGGGAAGGTAGAAGAAACCACTATATATTTTTTATTGGTTCAGTATTCAGGCATTTGCTATTAAAATGCACAAGATGTATCCCCAAAACTGAAGCCAGCTACTTCAGAGACATAAGATTCCACCATGGGAATAGGTATTTATGCTTTAAAAACATATTTTAATTTCCCAATTGATCATAATAGCTCATGCATAAAAGCAAGAGATTCTGGGATTTCTATTACTTTAAAACCAGGCATTAAAATTCATTTTGAAGAAGAATTTTAATTTTTTTTTTTCTAATTTCTTTCCAGAAAGAAGATTTTTTCTGCAGGATCTGATTTTGGAATGAGGTCTCTGGTAGAGGAGACATCATTCACAACTTGACAATAGCTACCAGAGGCTTGATAATGAATGTGCTGGTGCAGCTCACTGTGAGCTCCATTCTGCATCCCAGACTCATGCCAGTAATCCTGTCTAAGCCAGTTGTCTCTTTGACCTCTGTGGGCCTGAGCACACTGGTGAAGGTGCAGGGGTCAGGCAGTAAAAGACTAGTACTCCCTTGAATAAGGAATTCCCTGGAATTCAAAGAACTGTGGAAAATGCCCTAAAAAAATTATTTTATTTTTATTGTGTCTAAAATATAAGAAGAATAAAAGGGGAAATAAGAATGTAATAATGTCTGTCTGGAAAATGTCTTTAATTTCAAATGTTAATTCCATGGTCTGAAAGCTGAAAAATATTTATTGTATTTTTGAGAACCATGAGAAAAATTCCTTCCTTCCTTCCTTCCTTCCTTCCTTCCTTCCTTCCTTCCTTCCTTCCTTCCTTCCTTCCTTCCTTCCTTCCTTCCTTCCTTCCTTCCTTCCTTCCTTCCTTCCTTCCTTCCTTCCTTCCTTCCTTCCCCCCCTGCCTTCCCTCCACTGCTATGGACAGGACAATATTTCAGTTTCTAAACTGTGAGCCAAAGTGTGGTTTTCAGCAGTAATTCCTCTCCATTTGTATTATCTGGCTGTTCTGTAATGATTATTTGCAGCCCAGTGAACAAAACATGGCCAATCAGGAATTTTTGATTGTACAATAAAATTGCTGCAATTGAAGAGCAATGTTTTCAGTAGTTTAAAGACAATGGGCTGTAGCTTACTGACCCCATCAGCAAAGTGCTTAGCTGAAACAATGCTTAACTTTATTTCTACTTTATTTCTACTTTATTTCTACTTTATTTCTAGCACCAGTAAGCAACATCCTTTCAGGATGGAAAGATAAACTGGTATTCAGATTAGCAAAGACCAGGATGTAACTTTGGTTTATATGTTTTAGGGGCAAGTGACATCAGCTATGTATTAAATGATGGTTAAGTTAATATATTATTTTTTCATAAAAAGAAACAAAATCGTTATTTCTGACTGTGCTCTTGTATATATTTCTATTTCCTTATAGAAACAAATCTGTGATAACAATAAAGATCTTGACTCTTCCTCTCTGGAAGGATATATCATATATCTATACATCATACAGGTACATCATTCACTTTTATGGATGTATAATACTGACAGAGAGAATTTGCACAGCTATTTCTTATCTTAGCTTTTGATGAATCAACACAATAATTGATCCATCTCCCATTTACCTCAGCTGAACCCCTGGTTTGCTTTTTTGAAATACAGAAACACATTCCTTCTGCACTTTCCCTTCCTTACCACACCAGTGGGAAATGCTGAGGTGTTGTCAGCAGTCCCACTTGCCTGCAAGTTCATGGCCAAGACTTTGCACCCATAGCCATATCCCCCAAATTCCTATACTGGTTATTGTGCATGCAAAAGAGCATAGGAAGAGGATGTACATCCCTCAGCTGGAAATATGGGTATTAGTTTTCATGACAACTGTACCCCTGACCCTAAATTTGCAACTCTTAAAGATTAGCATAAACAGAAGGTCAGTTTGGTTTATAGTGATGGGCATTGATTTTTTGCCCTGCAGTGCACGACACCAGCCTGGCTAAGAACAGAGGAGAAAATATTAATCCTTATGTCTAGGAGGTTCCACAGATAAAAATAAGCTATATATCATTGAATCATAGAATGGTTTGGGCTGGAAGGGAATCTTAAAGGTCTCCCAGTCCAACCCTCCTGCAATGAACAGGAACCTCTCCAACTAGACCAAGTTGCTGAGAAGCCTGTCCAACCTGATATTGAATATTTGCAGAGATGGGGCATCCACCACTCCTCTGGACAACCTGTGCCAGTGCTTCAGCACCCTCACCATGAAAAAAATGCATCCTTACCTGTAGCCTGACTCCACATAAATATGTGTGTGCATTTTTATTTATAAATTTTAGACGCATACATGGAATGTTATCACCAGCTTATTACCTTCTGCCCCGCAGGGTGGGTTTCTAAAATGAAAAGTTACTTTTCTTTATTGTCTTCAAAGAAGCCCCTGAGCTAGGTTAGGTGTTTGTAGTAACCCAGGGGAGGAAGAAAGGCTGTTTGGCATCCCTCTTCTTTCTTGCAGGCAGAGCAGGCTGCGATGTGGCCGCCCCCCCTCCCCTCTCCCTCCCCCGGCTGCGGGGTGAGTCCCCCCTGAGCCCCGCCGGCGGGAGCTGTCCATTCAGCACCCGCCCGCCAAAAACAACAAAAGCAGGGAAATATTAATTAATTAAAAGAGGGGGGGGGGAGAGCTAAAAAAAAAAAAAAAAAAAAAAAAAAAAAAAGCCAATCTGCTCAATCCTCTGCCTGCAGGCAGACTCTAACGGAAACCACATATGCTTTGCCTCTCCCTATAAGAAATCTTCATTGGGGCATTAAAATACTTAAAAGGATTAGTCGTTAAATACTTGTACATTTGGTTTAATTCACTAGAAACGCTATGTCACAGGGTTACATCAGAAAGCTAGAGAGTTTTAATCTCACTTGCAGTATTTACCTAGATGTTTTATTCCTTCTACTGCTTGTTACAGGATAATATTAATATCCTACTTGTCCAGAGGGATGAAGTTTAAAAAAAAAAAAAAAAAAAAAGAGCTGGCTGCTGTCTGATGGTATAAAAATATCAAAGAGACTTTTAAGGTGAAACAAAACAAAACAGCATGAATTGGAGTGTGGTATTCCTATCCACCGCCTGTTGCTTGCTCCTAATTGTGATGATGGAGGGGTAAGGAGCTGTTGTTTTTGGAGAACAGAATAATTTAGATTGTACAGGTCTTGGGACATAGGAGATGGTGATTTTGTTTAAAGCAATTTCCTTTTTTTTAAGCCTCAGTTTCCCTGTGACAGGTATGCACCTGATTTGTCCCTCCTCTTGCAGTGCAGTAACTAAAAATTTTGGCAAGGGCTCAGAAGAAGTTCTCTTCAAATAAGTAAAGACACAGGGCTATAAATCTAAAGAAGGCAGGCACAGAAATGCCTTCCTGTGAACTTTCCAAAGGAGAGGGGGGCAGATCTGTAGGAGAACATAACTCATGTGAGACTTGTCTGGTTTTGTGATGAGTGGCAGAGGATGGACTCTTAAATCTTTGCTCAAGTTGTAGAGGCTCCTTACATTCCTTCCACAGCTTTCCTGCAGCTATATCCAACCAAAAAGACCTCAAGGAATGAGGTGTCACTGAAATTGTTTGCTTTCCTTATCAAGAGTCACTTTATTCATATTCCAGACTGTTTAGATGAAACAAACAAAACAAAAAAAGAGTTAAGGGTGACATTCTGGCTCCATTTAGGTGAATGAGTGCATTGCTATAAATTTTTACACACTTCAAAATAAATAAAACCAGTGGAGTGGTACACATTCAGTATTTCCAAGAAAGAAGCCCTTGGATTTCTCATAGAAAGGGAAGAAGGAATTGAGACTAGTTCCATCACAAAGTTCTTCGTTTTCTTTGCATGTCTGAACAGCAGAACTATCCATAGCCAAACATTTTTACTGTATCCAAGGAATTATCACCATTAGCATTAGCTTCACTGGAAGGTCTGCTGTGACTTCAACAAGACACAAGCTAATCTCATGGTATTTCCTCTTGGCCACCATCCTGAGTCAGGCAATCTCTAGAAACAGCAACACAGAGGGTCCTGTTAAAAGGTAAAAAAAAAAAGGAATTAAAAATTGTGTCATTGGCTATGTGTAGAGATACAGAACAAAAATTAAAATGCACACTCCCCATCTCCAAAGTACTCACATATCTGCCAATAATATGGAAGATAATTTCAGCACTGAGATTTCATCTCAGTTATCACCCTTCTGAGCTAAACAGTACCACATTCTACAGCAATCAGGTAGAGGGTGAGGCCTGGGTAAGACAAATCAGTTGTTTTGGATTCCCAGAGAGCAACCTTTTCTATGATTGCCAAATTTTTCTCCTTTCAAACTCTGGAAGAGGAGCATTCCTGGGAGTTGGCCAGAAGTATTTCTATATTCCTCAATGATATAAGGAGCATAGGGAATACCATTCACTATGCAGTGACTCAGGAGACAAATCTTTGACTCTTATAATCTAATATAAATATTTATTTATTTATTTATTTATTTATTTATTTATTTGTGAAACCTCTCCCTCTGCTTTAGGGTGTTTTATACCTTCTAGACCTCTCAGCCTAATTTAACTTTTGGGGTTGTCTGAATATCACCCTGCCCTTGACATAAAGAGTACTTTTTGTGAGAGCCTTTGTGCCTTGTTGTGCTTTTTTCCCCACTCAAAAGCAGAGAATGGTTTCTTGTATTCAAAGCATAAACGCTGCAGCCCCTGAGACTGCTTGGATGAGGACTAGATAAGAGAGTTACATTAGGGCAGAAATTCGGGTCACATCATATCAAACTGAAAGCATGAGGCCAAAGATAGGCTTGGTTAATAATATTTATACACAATCATTTAAAATGTGAAAACTTCTGCCATGCAAAAAACCTCCTTTCAGCCTCAAGCCTGTGCAGGTATTTTCAATAGACATGTGCCCCTGCTTGCTACAATGCATTTGCCTCTTCTTTGCATTATTTATTGTTATCCTGCAGGCTGGATGTCACACTAAGCATGATTTATGTCACTGAATTTTATCAGCTCCTGCTAGATTATATTTTCAAGTGGTGCCCCTGGACCTTAGGAAGAGGAATGTCAGTGCAAGCCTTTTACACCTGTTACACAGCACAGGAGGGTGCTGCTTGCTGTCAGTGATGCAGAAAGATGTCTCTCCTTCAGTAGCAGCTCCTGCTCCTGTGACCTTACCACATCCATAGCAGACAGAGTCTCCAGTGCTTTCAAAGCCTTTAGAAACATGTCACAGGAACATTTTGTAAGTCTAAGCTTGACAGACCAAGGGGAGAATTTTACAGTCCACTGTAATGTGTGCTGGAATAAGTGACACAGGAGGCACTGCCTGTAGTAAGAGGACAGGGGATGATTAGGGTGAGGGCTGGTAAAATTTTGGGGTGTACATGGAAGATCATTCCTTGAATCTTGTATTGACTTTCTGTGTCACCTTGAAAAAATCAACCACCAAATTATTGCTCTGTTCCTCCTCATTTTTTGCATGTGTGGTATATCTGTTTCTTCTTTTATTTTTATGTCTTACCTCTTTGCAATGCTGGCCCTTCAGGGTGAACGCTGAGTCTTACTGAGTGACTGCACCTTGCTTGAGGGAATGGGAGCCTTGATTTGAGCTTAAAGTCACACTCAAAACACAAAAAACATAAGTTTTGCATTTTTTTTTTTTTTTTGGGAAAAATGCAACATACAGGATGAAACCTTAATCATGAGGACCTGCCTAAAGACTTGCTCCAGTTTTTCTGAGAGACTTGATGTTCCACAGCCTGCCTGGTAGGTCCATGTAAGGACCACAAAAATGACACTGTGCCTGGCAAATAAGGACATTCCACGGCTTGAAAAGGTGAAATAAGAAGACAAATAGAAGTCTAGACTTTGTTGGCTGATCTGCACTAGTAAATGAAATTCTGCACAGCAGGTGTGGTTGTTTAAACTGTGTGTGAAGGGGGAAGGGACAATACCAGGTTTGCCCATGAGGAGCTGTGGGATGACACACCAGGGTGAGAAGGATGAGGTGCTAGAGAGGGCCCTCCCCTCGTTGCTCTGGGATGTGCAGCACAAAATACCTTACAGATCTGAGCCAGGTAACAGGAGCCAACAGGGAAACACCAGGGAAATACCTCAAAGGATGAGGGGGTGTTCCTTTAGGGAGGTGACAGAACAGCTGAAGGAACAAGAACTCAGTTTTATTTCTTACAGCCACCAGGAGAGCAAATGCTCTGAGGAGAAATAAGAGGAACAAGTGTTTAAATGCCACATGGTCTGTGGAGTTGCAATTTTTTTTTTCCATAAGAGGATCATGTAGGACATTTCTCTTAAATAACAGCACTCTAACCTGTGGTGCCAGATATACCATTGGTGTAAATCAGCACAACTCTCAAAGGACATGTGTTGATTTTACACCCACTGGACATGTGGCTCAGCCAGTCTGTGATTTTTAGCACTTAGTTTTCTTCATGAACAGAAAATAACATTATCATTTGCCAGTGATAAGGATATCTTTAATCAGGAACTAGGACCTCCTGTACTGCTAAGTGCCAAAAAGACAGTCCTTAATTTAGAAACATCTTGGTGTAGCATAGGACTCCATGAAAGCAGGAAACTGATGGAATAAAACAAAGCAACACTGAAAGAATGTTAAAGTGTTCAATTTTATGTGGACATGACTTATTTAAGAACTTAATAGTGAATAAAAAAATTCTTTTGTTTTCCTAAATGTATATTCAAGAGCAAACATTATTGTGGAGTCAAATTTTGGTTTCAGCTCCATCAGTAGGAATAAAAAGCAGGTCAATGGAGTGGTGCTATCACAAAGGTGAAATGTGCATCCAGGCAATTATTCCTGAATAGATGTAGAATAGGAGACTTATTAGTTTGATATCTCAGTTTTAAATTATTTCTAAGAACATCCTGTGGAAGAAAAATGAATTTGAAAAGATATTAAAAAGGAAAATTCATTTACATTTTTTGTGCAGAAAAAACCTGTTGAATGACATTTAAAAGAGGATTAAAGTTGATTTCTTACAAGCAGTAGAATAATCAGATTTCTAAGCTAAAGTGGAATTAAGGTCCTTCAATTCATCTGCAAAGCTGACTGAAGTTGAATCATCGTTTGGTAATTTACATGTCATTTACAGGGGCATTCATTGTGCTTTTAGTACTGTAAATATGATCTGAACAGCTTTTGATCTTTTGCAGCATTTGCAGGAACATATTATTGTTTCTGAGAAAAAAAGGAAGACTTTTAGGAAAAAAAAATCCTCAAGGCTTTTTTTTTTACAATGTCAAAACAAATGTGTCAACCAAATGGTAATATCTGCGCTAGTTTCATTTATCTGCACACGGCAGTTGTGAGGTTTAATGATTGTTTGTCACAGAAATACATTTTAAGAGGAGCAAGCAGATTGCTGAGTAGCAAACATGTTTTATGGAATATGTAACATTGTAAACACATTTTTGTTTCAATAGGATTTACAGAGGTTTGCAAAATGAGCGTGTACATATAAAATGAGAAGCAGACAAAGCTTGTGTTTTCCTACCTAAGAATTTTGCCTTCATTTGTTTTTGACAGGAAGATTCATTTGCTACCATTAAAATTCACACCTTCATATTTTTATATTCTTCTCTCACCTTTTGAACTGGGACTAACTCTTCTGACATATATTTGACCACAGCTCCCATAGCAAGAGAATTCTCCCACGTTTCCCACAACGGCCAACCTTGTTTATCTTGTCAATTCTCTCTTGAAGGATCAGATCTTTAGCTGTGCCAAAGCCCAGGGAAGTCAATGAAAAGATTCCCAAAGGCTTTGAATCAGTCTCTGGCAGCAAAGCACCACTAACTTCAATGGAATTACACCAATTTACTCCAGCTGAGGATTTCAGCTGGTGATTAATACTGAACTCATCACCATCCTGACTGGGGTTCATCCTGAATATTTCTTGAAGGCACAAAGAGAGAGATGTTCTGAAACCAGAGTTTTGGCTGGGGGTAGGGTAGAAGAAGGTGGTTATGATTTAGAAAGAAAATGTTAAATATTTTATTGAATAAACTGTTGGGAAACTTTGGATATGCTTGGGGATGATGATGTAGAACAAATCTCTACATCTGAACAACATTGTTGTGGATTATAGAGGAAATAGCAATAATATTTATCAGATGTTATTGACAACTGACATTCTGAGAACAGTCAAATTAATACCTAGACACCTCTCTAAATATATTTTTTTGTCCATCAAATTATTTGATTCCTTTTGCTGACCATGGTAGCTACACAAAAAAAATGGGAGTTGGTTGTCAATTAGATACCATGGATTGCTTTATTAATATGATATTTATGACTCAATCCCACAACACAAAAGCCAATTAAAAGAATGAAATCCAATATTAAATATCTTTAAATATCTATCTAGGATCCTGTCAATGGAAATGGACTGAACCCCTTTGACTCTCTGCACTTGGGCATCAATTTTAAGTCCTGTTGAATCACCTTTTGGACTTTCTGGATATTTTCATTGATGGTAGAGAGTCTAATATGAATGTTGTATCAATTCCTTTATTTAGGAAGCTGAAATTGGGCAGGTTGAATCTCAAAAATGCTATTTTCATTTGCTATTAAAAGATGATCACATTTATAGTCTTAGGAGTTATGCTGTCTCATCCTGTTAGGAGTTATGCTGTCCTTTACCTTAAAAGTAGGATGGTCAGTGGATTTTGAGATTTAAGCCCCACTAAGCCTCAGGTCATATTTATTAGCAGATTCATAAATGAAAGCAAAGTAGTTATAACTAAACAAAAAACACTGGATAACAATCTGTCCACTATATGAAGCGAAAAAACTTAAAGTTTTGGGGTGGTCTAAAAGACATAGAGGTCAAAATTCTTTTTTTTTAGGGGATTTTTACATCAAATCACATTTTTAGTTTCAAAAGGTTGTGAAATACTATTTGCTTTTGAAACCAAGACTTCATACCTGCCTTTTAATAATCTTGCTGCAAATTAATGCATCACAACCCATCTGAAATTCGTGTCAATGTGCACTGATGTTCACACTCATATCTGACATACAGCTGCCTAGGGCAGGTCTAGGTAGTTAAATTTCTTTCTCCACTTCATGCTGTCTACTTTTCACTTCCATCTTTTTGAATATCTGCAAGATTTATTATCAGTTTAAACACATTACTATCAGGTTTAGATGTCTAAAGCAGTTTCCCAAACGATTTCTTGCATTTCTTCTCAGAACTTTATCTTCTTGATATTTTTGTTGTGTGTTTTTTGGAAGACCCCACCCAACCAACCAACCTAAACAAGCCCTCAGCAAAACCTATATTTGAGTTCATTATCTTAGAGATGCTTTTTCCTAAAGTGTCTGTCTGTCTCTCCCCTGTGTCCTCTGGTTTCATGTTCTCCATCGACTTACAGGTGAAATCCAGCATGAATAGGATGGCTGTGATATCACTTTTACAATACTCATCCTAAATACTAAGCACCCTCTCACCTCCCTGTTATGGTGTATACACATCATCATCTTTTCCCATCCAGCCACCCACAATTCAGTCAGGAATTCTACAATGTTTGAGTTCCCTCATATGGACAACTTGGAGCTGAGCAACCTTTCCTTCCTTTCACAAACCTGTCACAGGCAGCAGGGATTTATTTCAGTGATGCCCTGGCTGACCTGTTCTCTTGCTGTCACTGATTTCACATCCAAAATTCTTCTCTTTGTCTTCTCTCATCTCTTCTCCCTTTGTCTTTCAAAACATTCTCAGATCTTGTTTTTTTGAATGCAACAGTCTTGTTGCATTGCTTGCTCTTTATTGAATGAGCTTTTTTTTTTATGTTATCAGGTTTTGGTAGTTCTGTCTCACCAACTTGGAACCCCTCTCCAGATGCCCACAAGCACTGGCTACACCTCTAAATCATGCTGTGTCTATAATAAAGGAAAGAGTTTTCCCTTCCCCAGGAGCTGAAGGAATAAGAAAGGCCAAGTGTTTGCAGGGGATCAGGGACTGTGGGACAGGAGCATCCTCAGCTATCATCAAGTCTCCTGTGTAGGGGTCTGACAGGACAGCAGAGTGCAGGATGTCTCCAGGCACAGACAACCCATGGACCTGACATCTGGATGTCAGGCAAGAAGACGAGAAGCAGTCAGTTGGAGTTAATCCTTTGGAGTTCAGAAATGAAACCAGACATGGGCACTGTTGTGTTTTCTGCCATGCAGGTGTTACTTTAGAAAGAAAACCATCCTCCCCCCCATCTTTTTCTTCTCTCAGAATGGACACACCCATCTGACCTGGACCTTCTTCATTGCATAGCTGAAGCTTCAAATTCCAGTGAAGATACAGGGAGGGGACATCTTCAGGGATGTGGGAAAACATGAATTTATGGGGGGGGGTTTTGTACATATGTGTGTGTGTGTCCATGTAAGTGTGTAAAATGCTCTAAAAAATCAGACAAATATCTTACTTCCCATACTGGGGGCACATCCCAACCCAAATGATTCTGTGTTATTGATTCTTCTGAGAGAAAAGTGGCCACACATAATAAGGAAAATGTTTAATTTATGGTCCCCTTTTTTATTTCCCCAATTACTCTACCATGTTGGAGGAACTGCTATTTTAGTGAAAATAAATCACCAGAGGATTTAGCTATCTGGTGGTTCATCTCAAGCCCATGGGCAGCTCATCTGTAACTTTTTGGTTGCCCCAAGAAAAACTTACACTGCTCATCTGTTTCAATGAATATTGATATGCCATTCATATCCCTTCAGCATTTCTTCAGATCCTCAGCCCTCAAGCAAATCCCCCAAAGGAAATTATTTGTTTGGTCAGATTCCCACAGGCTTGATCTTTAGTGATGCTTGACAACTTTGGTACCAAAAAGCAGAATGTTTTTTGGTTTATTATCTGTCAAGTGTGTTTAGCTGTAAGCGACAGACAGAAGTTGTCTCGGACACCATCAGGGCCACTCTTGGTTATGTTTCCTTGGCTGAATTCTTTTCAGCAATTTTCTAGAAAGTATTTTTAATGGTCAAAGGAACTGGAAATGCCTCCACCTGTGTTGTTCCATGCAACCATTGAGCTCTGCACCATTTTTTGCTCCATGAATGGCTCTTTTCTACTTCTCATGCACTTTGAGCATCTGTTTAGGCTGGGATGAGTTGGCCCCTGAAGATTCCTGCCTCAACAACAGCTTTAGAGACAGCCCATGTGCTTGCCTAGACAGAACAAAGCATCCAACTTTCAAACAGCTCTGTTTAGAGAGGGTGAATCTCATCCTAAGTTGGAAATGTTATATTTTGGAAACCGCAAATACAAAACTTTCCTCCACTTCGTCTGCTCCTAGTTGTTCTTTTCACTGCTCGCTGGTGCTTCATGTTCCTCCTTGTTGCAGATGACTGCCAACTGCTTTTCATTTACCAAACAAATGGATTATGGCACCATTTCAATGGACTGATTTAATATTCTATTTCAAGAGAAATTCTCCTCCAGTTTTTGGCTTTGATTCATTGATGTGGGGAAACTGCTTTGTTGGCAAACATGTTTTTTATAAAGCATCTAAAGACCTTTAGAAAGAGCTGCCTGAACTGATTGTTTCTCCCATTTGTGATGTTTCTCAGTCCATTAAAACACTCAGGGGTGGATTTTTAGTTTTATAGCAGCTGATGCAGTTGTTAAATAGAAGCACCTGGATTTAGGAAACCAGGATTCAACTTTTTCTTTGTAAAGGACACTTCCATCCTTAGTGTCACCAAATAATTTTGCAACCCTGGGTCCTTTGATGGTTGTCAGACCTCATAAAGAATTGTCTCAATTCAGTCCAACTCACAGAGATCACCAGTTAGGATACAGGTCCTTCATTCTTGCTCATATCCTTGCAGACCTGACCCAGGAGTGTATAACCAGGAAAATTTTGCTTGAAATAGTTTTTACTTCATCTGTAGCATGTGGTGCAACCACTTGGTAATTCTGGTCTGTTTTCCTGTCTATTCCATTAAACTGAAAATCTTCATCTCCTGAAATCAGAGAAAAAAAAAAAAACTTGTTTGGAAAAAATTTTGCAATTTAGGATGGCAAAAGTGGAAAATACCTAAAATATTGTGTTTAGGTGTCAGTCACATTATGGTAGTCTCCAGGTTTATACATCTCTTAGCAGATGAGACCTCTTTCTCATTTTTGATCCTTTTGTTGGAACTGTTATTTAAGAATCATGCAGATTGTTTCAGTTTTCACCAAAAGGGGCTGTGAAAACAAATTTTTTCCTCTTTGGAAGATGTGATGATAGAATAAACATCCAAGAAACTGTATTTACAGGAATATAAATAGAAATATAAATACATAGGCTGAATAATACCAAATCCTATGATTGCTACTTTCTAAAAAATAAATTTTAAAAACTCTTCTTTATAGATTATTTTGAAGCTTAGCAACTACCTAGATCAGCATTGAAAGGTTTCATTCTATGTGCAATTCATTGCTAAGCATATTTTTTTGCTGTAAGAACTTCTGTGTAAGGAAAAATTTCTGAGAGTAAGAGCAGAAATCAAACTGTTTGGTTACACCAGAGGAACACCTATTTTCCCAGATGAATCCTGTCTTGTAATTATGATTTTTCTGACTGCAATTCCTAAGTGAAACAAACTAATGCACACATATATATGTACATAGAACCTCACAATAGAGTCTTGGCCAGATAAATGGGAAAGATTGATTTTATATAACTTTTTATGTGATATTCCAAGTAGCACAAGATGTTTTTCTCTGAAGACTAAAGGCAATTTGGAACTGAGTTTATCTTCATCCCTTACTTTGGTAAGCCACCAGTTTCATATATTGTATGTTAACTCAAAGGAAGTTTATGTTACAAAAAGCCCAGAACAATCTCCTGGGTCATGGCATGACTGGTGAAAACTGCAGCAGATCTGTTCTTTTTCCTTCCCACTACCATGGCAGGCTGCAGGCATAAGCAGAGCAAAAGATTCCTAAGGGATCACATGCCAAACCTCTCTCACCTTCTACTTGGCCAGTGATTGTTACCAGGAATTGAGTGAACCCAGCCCTAATGACAATAGAATATTTCCAAACTGGCCACAATTACATGCCAAAAATTCAAAATAAATCCTCATGGTTAATTACTCTGTTAAAATATTGGCCACACTTCAGCAGCAGTTAATCAAAGTCCTTAATCTTCAGTCCTATTCACCAGATAATATAACAATTAGAATTCTTCTGGACTTCAAAAATGAGATTATCAAAGTTAATATCATGCTTACATACTTGACAGTGTCAGGACCTCAGCTCTAATGGAAATAAGATGGGTCATACAGATGTAGCCAGGCAAAGAATTTGGCTTTGGGTTGCCATTCTCAAAAGGAAGGATTTTTTTTTTTTTTTCAATCAGAATTAGGCTAAATTAATTCCTGAAAATAGAGGAGCTTGAAGAAAAAAACCCTGTTTTTCCATGACAAAGATTCAGAGAAACCTGCTTATGAGCTTTTTAGAGGTGCAACACCAACCACATAAATGGAAACAGGAGAGAAAATGTGCAGCACCAACCGAATTTGTGGGATAATTAATCACAAAACACTTTGCCTTCAAACTGAACTACAGCAATGCAGTAGTGGGTGCATTTTACCCTCAGAGCCCTGCTTTGCACAGGGTACTGTGAGGCTTAATTAATGAGCCTTTGTGTTGTGGTTGGAGATCCTTAGATAAAAGCAGTGGATACACAAGTGGAAAAACAAACAAATGAACAGAAAGAGAACAGGAAAAAAAAATCTCTACACGAGCTTGCCAGAATTAAGATGCCATTATTTCAGCTGTGATTAAAGGATACAAGCTTTAAGAAACTGAAATAGTGAGTTTCCTCTGTGGCAGAACACAGTGGGTTTGTGACATAAAATAGGGGAATTGAGTTGATTAACAACGGTGTCCTTAAAAAAAAAAAAAAAAAGAAAAAGCAGCAGCTTCCTATTCACATTCAGTTTAAATAATTAAAATGGTATTTACAAATGCTGCAAAGATCTTTTGTTATTTCGTTTGGCATGTGTTGCTCTTTTTTTTTTTTTTTTTTTGGGGCTAATAAGTAAATTGCAAACATACATTATTCTTCACCATTCTCCACTCACTTTCCTCCCACTGGCAACCAATCTACCAGAATTTTCTTCCATTCCCATTAATTGGTCCTTAGAGAATCTGCCTCACATACCTTTGCAGTGACAGTCAGGGAACATTTCTTAGTAATACTGAGTCAGAAGCCCTGTGATAGCTCACAAGTCACATATTGAACTGGAGCTGTACTACTCCCTTCCATGATGTTTAATGCATGAGGCTTCTTGAAATGGCATGGCTCAGGTGATGGATCATACTTTTCCTTCCAGAGTATCATGACTTTCTCTGGTTATTTCTTTAAGATTTTTAAAATTATTATTATTATTATTATTATTCCTAATGCAATGATTGCCTGGCAGTCCATATCAAGCATGGCAAGGAGGATAACCTCATATTTGTTGAGGCTGCAAAATCCTGGTGTCTGAAGCTCTACAGGGAAAATATAATAAATAAATAAATAAAATAGCCCTGTCTCCCAGACACTCCTATTTTTAACATCTTTGAAAATTTTGGGCTGGGAAGTTTCAGTGCATTATGGAATCCACAGGGTCTTGCAAAGTTTAAGCAATCCATGACATTTTTAATTTTAAATGCGTGTTGCTCAGCACTGCTGCAAGGTCCCAGGTGAAATCAGGTGTCTGCTGTGCAGAGACACACAAAATAAAAAAATCTTAGCTACCCCAAAGACTTGACAATCAAAAATGATGAGAGAAGCAATTATTCTCACTTGTCAGAGGAAGAATTAACATGCAGAATGATGAATTGTTATTTGGAGACAATCTTCTATATATGTCCAATTTATTTGCTGTGAGGGCATTACTAAAGTGGGTACTGAAAGCAGTGGGGTGGCTCATGCTGGTGAAAGCTTCCTGCAGCTGCTATCAAAACACAGACCTTAGAAACCAGGGGTGGAATTTATCATGTGTAACTATAGGAATGGGCATAATTTTGCCCTCCTCTGGCTGCACTCAATCCATGATAGGTCTTTACCTGCTCAATTTTCAGCTGCCACTCCAGAAAGGTGAATGCACAATTAATTTGTGTTACATCTGCTAGCCCCAGACAGATGCCTTACATCCTTTAAGACAGCTCAAAAGCCACTCTGTGCTCTGCAATGGATTTTCAGATCCAAACTAAGGAAATTTGATTTACTAACTGTGGAGAGAGCCAATAGAGAGAGCTGAACACTTCCAGCAGATGATTTGGCCCTTCCAAATAGAATTATGTGGAATAGGTGGGATGGTTCACATTCTGGAGGTGCTTAGCTCTTTCCACTAAGAGCAGAGGAAGGTTAGAAGCTTGTGTTACACAGGATACACATCACTGGGGTACCCAAATTCATCTGACATCCTCCTCACGTGGCTGATAAAGCCCAAGCAGATAAAGCTGTTTCCATATCTCCCTCTTCTTCTCCTACACTCAACACCAGAGCCATGGAAGGTACCTGAAGTTCTTGTCTGAAGGTATAAAACCATAATGACACTCCATACAAGAGCAACTCATTCTATAGAGCAAGGAAAAAAAGAAATTGTATGATACACTTAAGTACCAGTCCTTCAATTGGAGGGGCTATAAAATTAACTTTATGTCTGTACAGATGTTCACACAGTGAATTTTTTCCTTGCCAAGGCCACTATGTAAATAATAATAATACTATTTTTGGAAGCAATAATTTGTGATCCAAGGGTGGAAAATACTCATATTACATGTCTTTTTCTAAAAATAAAAATGTCTTTTTCTAAAAATATTATCAAGGACCATAGCTATTGCACAAACAACCCAAATGTGTCTATTGTAATGTCTAGGAAAACCAAAGGAAGATATGTTCCCATATAATTTCCTATGTTCTTTCTCAAGATGGATTGCAACTACTTTAAACTTTCCTTCTATCCAAAAAAAGTGCCTGGGAATAAGGTGATGGGCTCCCAGCTGCAATTTTGTTGATAGCAATTGTTGTGCTGAGTTTCCTTACTGATGGTGCTCAGCTCTGGATTAGGAATTCACAGAGCACTGTCTGTGTTTGGCTTCTCAAGGTAGTGAGGAAATTTCAGTGTAGTGATGTATGACCTTTTTCATCTTAATTCCTACAGGTCTTCAAGCTAGGAGGCTGTCACTGAGAAAATATCCTGAGTGTGAGAAGCCTGTGTGTTTAGTTTCTGTGTATACAAGAACAAAGACAAGTACTTGGTTTTTTTTCCCCTTTTTTTCCCCCCTCATGCCCTTGGAACATTTTATTTGGCCTAGCTGGGTTTTATTTGGCACCTATTCCAATATATTAGACAAAGCCAGGGTTTGATTCTAAACACTGGAACTTGTTCATCTGTGCTTTTTAATTATTAATGAATTATTTTGGCCAGCTAGCAGTCTCTAAAATAATTCCTGTGCATGGTCAAGAGTCAGCATGGGCCAGAGATCATTCTCTACAGGTAGTTGAAGTGTAGTGACTGTGTCTTAAAAGGATGTGGCCAGACTGTCCCCCGCTGCCTCAAAGTCAGAGAATAGACCCGGGGAATCTTCAGTGTATCAATACAGAAGGAATAATTTGAAATCCAAATCAAATAAAAATACTATACTACTAAAAATACCCTCTATTTAGTCAAACAAACAGAGATTATAAAATGATGATTCATATTCAGACTTTTAAGAGGAGAAGAGCAAATTCTCTGACAATATTCCATAGAAAAATATGCAGGATTGACACAAACGTACACTGAATTTTTTCTTCTTATAACAAACATTTCAGTTGAAGCCCAGGTGCTTTGGGTAAAATCATTTCAATGCATATGAATATGATCAATTAGCTAAAGGGTCAGTGATGCACACAGGGCTCTCTGACTGGCATTGCCAAAACATTCCAGTTTCTGTAGCCAGGGGCAGCAGCCAGCACCAGGATTAGTTACCTTGGCTCCCCCAGTTTCACTCTGGGTGATTATATGACAGATGGGTCAATCTGCCTTTGGTGTGAAACTGGAGGGGTGATTCATTTTTTATCACAGGTTTATGGTGAAAAACCTTAACCATTGTTACTGCTCCTCATGAATCCCACAGTTAAGAATGTCAGCCTTATTTTAAAAATATATTTGTGCTGAAGTAACACTGTTTCCTTCTTTCCCTCGTGCCTTTGTTCCTCCTTATCTCCCTGTACAAAAATTCAGTTGTTATTTTTGAGTCTAAGATGTGATTCTTACAGATTGTACAAATCAGGTCTATCTAAATTAAATCTATTTATGATTTTTTCTCACACATATGACATGGAATCACAGAAATCACAGAAAATCCAGTGTTGGAAAGGACCCACCAGGATCACCAAGCCCAACTCCTGGACCTGCATGAGACACCCCCAACAATTCCACCAGACACCTGAGGGCATTGTCCAAATGCTCCTCTGGCATTCTATTCTATTCTATTCTATTCTATTCTATTCTATTCTATTCTATTCTATTCTATTCTATTCTATTCTATTCTATTCTATTCTATTCTATTCTATTCTATTCTATTCTATTCTATTCTATTCTATTCTATTCTATTCTATTCTATTCTATTCCATTCCATTCCATTCCATTCCATTCCATTCCATTCCATTCCATTCCATTCCATTCCATTCTCCTATAGCAGAGACACTTTTTGAAAATGTCATTCATTAAGATGACCAAAGTATTTCAGCCCTCCACTTTATATATTCAAGGTTTATAAGTTCCACCTAGTGGAGTACTGTCTTTACAGCCATTCAGGTTCTCATGTGAGTTTGGGTGGGGTTGTGAAGATATCCAGTTACCACCAGCCAGCAAACATGTGACAAGATTCAGTCTGGAAGAGAAACTGAATATGGAAAAAAAAGAGATGGGGTAGGATGAGAAAGGAAAAGACCTCCAAGGTCATCAAGTCCAACCTGTGACTGATCACCACCTTGTCAACAAGACCATGGCACCAAGTGTCATGTCCAATCCTTTCCTGAACACAAGAGGGTTGGTGACTCCATCATTTCCCTGGGAAATCCATCTCAAGGTTTGACAACCTTTTCCATAAAGAAATTCTTCCTGAAACATGCAAAACAGTAGAAATTACCCCTCCTTGACATTAAACCTGTGCATGCAGCAATTTTATTTTTGAGACCACAATTTTGAGATGGAAAATCCTGATGCCCAAATTGGGAACTCAAGGTAAGTCATTAATGGAAAAACATCAACAAACTGTGAGTCTTACCCCACATAACACCCAAAGCTCAAACCCACCAGACATTCATGTCGTGACATGAGTCCACATGGGAATGATAACTACCTTTCTCACGTTGTAGACAAACTAGAACTTCTCTCTCCAACTGGAGAATGAAACCCTCTACTAAGTACCTGATTATAATTAGGTGTCAAAAATTTATATGACTTCAAGGAAAGGGAAGGAAAATTCACAGAGGAGAAACCCATAATTTCTTAATGTGTGGATAACATGACTCAAGAATTTTATTGGCCATGAATTGCTGAAAGATGTATTCAAAGGGAGCAATGTCTGAGGAAGCATCTTGTTCTATTTTCTATTCTTGCCAAGGAACCTGCCTTGGGAGCATTTTTAAGGTACAGATATGGAGATATGTGAAGATGGAGATGCTAGGTCAGTCTCTATAAAATTTCTCTTTCCTCCTGATCTGAGCCTAATGGTTCTTGCTGGTCCTGATGTATCTCATTCAGTCTCCAAAACTGAGTGACATGGGACAACACAACAAAGTAAAAAATCATATTATACTTTTTTTTGACAGTGTCTAGAGTTATGACTCTTTCAACTCTTTGAATTAGACCAATGTAGAACTTGTTAGTCTAATGTTGTCTCTACTTGCTGCTGGCCATTGTGGAAAAAAAATCATTACACTGTAGAAATGACATGCATTTAAACTTGCTGTCTGTATGACTGTTAATGTCAACCTTGCCTCATTTTGTAGCATGTCTCATCTGTGGGTTGAATAATGGATTTTTGGGGCAGGGACTGGGCATCAGTGACTTATTGGTTTTGTAGTTATTTTTCTTTGACTGTGAGTCAAAATATGACTCAAATGTTTCAAAATTATTGGAAATGCACTCCAGATAGAATTAATCTAACGTAATACTGATGTCATCTAATGTAGTGAAATGTAAAACTCTATCTCTGAGCTACACACTCTGGATTCCTTTGGTGGTCAATGGAGAGAAATGGGTATGTTGGGCTGTGATTGATATCACCAAAGGTTCAAGTTGGTAAAATGAATCAAGCCTGAGTGTGTTTGTTTCCTTCAAGGGCAGATGCAGATGTCTCCACTACAGAAATCTAAAGTAATCTCCAAGTGCTATTCCATCCTTCCACAGCTCAGAAGTACAAGCCATGCTTGTCTAGCTCACAGTCAGATTATTCTGAGTCCCACTAAGATCATAAGAACATCAGAGAGACCTGTCTGAACCTCACCATCTCTCTCTGCACATTGTTTCCCATAGCTGAAAGGTAAAAAGCAGATTCCCAGGGAAGACCCATAAAACCAGGGCAAGATCTTGTATTTTCTTCAACTTCCTTCCCAGCCTCTAAATCATCTGTAGCTCCAGAACATCCTAAGCCAGACATGTTTCTCATGTATTCAGTGATCTATGAATGTGTCCCATTTTCCTGAAAACCAGTGTTTAGGACTAAACCATACACAGTGACCTTCTGGAAAGAGGCTCTAATTTCAGTCCATTGGGAAGTCATCTATGGTCTTTGGGATGTGACACTGCATGTTTTTTTTGCTTTCAGAATTCCTTTGCCACAATTGCAATGGTTAAATTGTTCTTCTTCTTGAAATTCTGGCATTTATTCACAGCTGAATGATAGAATCACATAATGGTTTGTGTTGATAGGGATCTTAGAGATCATTTTGTCCCACATTCCTGCCATGAGCAGGGACAGCTCCCACTATCCCAGGTTGCTCCATGCCCATATAACCTGGCCTTGGACACTTCCAGGGATCCAGGGGCAGCCACAGCTTCTCTGGGCACCCTGTGCCAGGGCCAACTGGACTTTAAAACTCAGTAAAGACTGGAAAGTTAAAGAATGATGAACAGCTAGGCCTGGTATGTGGAAATTTTTGTGGGGATATTCTGAAGTAGAAGGGTAAGTAATAAACTAAGTGGGTGAAAGCTGAGTCACGCTGAGTGGGTGAAGGGCTGAGAACAAATCTACCTAACCCCATTGCAGACCTTGGAAGTACAGTTAGAGACAATGACTTGATCATGAAACTTGTCTAGAGAATAACTCCTAAGAGAAATATAAAAATAACTTGTGTAGAAGATAGGGAAGATACAGAAAGGGAAAGAAGGAGAGATTTTTGCAAGTTAGGTTCAGAAAGACTGATGCTTATGAAATAAAACCCACCTTTTTATTTTTTTTTTTGCAATGGATTTAGAAATGAAGAGAAAAAATACAGTCCAGTCCATTCATGATCAAGAGGAAAGAAATCACATCAAAAAAAGTAAAATGTTTATGAAGGTCTTGTAAAGGTAAAATTAAAAAAAATGAAAAAATGATGATGGTTATTGTTGGCTGGGTGATAATTCTGAGGCTTTCCCTTCTCTGCTTTTTTGCCTCTTCATTTCTCCTGCTAAGAGCCCATTTCCCACCTGTCCTGCAAGACTTCTATGACTTTGTGTCTCTTTCCTGTCCTTTCTTTGATCTAACTGAATTCTCTGTAACTTCTCTACCTCTGCTAATTTCCAAATCTCTTGCTGCACCTTTCAAACACCAGACCTGTCAGTCACAGCCTGACTACCACGTTTCAGAGCCATAAAAACCTAACCCAAAAAGTGATTTGAAACCCCCATTTCATACCAATATCTTATTCACAGACTGGTTTGGAAAGCTCTGTTCCATCTGCTGCTCCTCTGTTATTCGTTCTCTTTGAATTTCATTATCTGTGGTTAACATAAGAAAGTATTAAAATCCCCCATGAAAGCTTTAACTTAAGGACAATTTTGCCTTTAATAAATATTAACAATATTGTATATTTTCAAGAATCCCATAGAATTTAACACAGAATTATATCCAAGTTACAGACAGTAACAGGATTTTTTAAAATCCATAAACCAAGACAATAGTTTCTCTATATGAAATGCAATTTCTCTAGAATCCCACCAATTTCTGCAGCCTAATTTTAGTCTTTTTCAAATTGTTAAAATGCTTTCACATAACATTAGACTAAGTGGCAGCAGATTTCCATTATTAATGACATACTGCGACAGTGAATAGCTACAAGCAATTATTGGAAGATTGACAATGGGCAATGAAAATAAATTAGCTAATTCAAGCTACACAGCAAATACTTTCACATAACCAGCAGCATCTTCAAAACCAGGGTAGATGATCTGCAAACAGTTCAAAATTCTCCACAAATACTGTTTACAGCAGACAATGTGTTGACAATCAGACAAGACTGAGATTAAATAGGGTCTGGCCCTATTTGTTATTTTTGTTTGCCAAACATTCCTTTTATAAAATACACTATATTTGGGTTTATTTTGTTGTTCACACATCTCACATGAGTATCACTTTTTAATTAGCAACACTAATGAGGGCATATGACTCAAAAATCATATTAAAATCTCTGCTGTTTAAACAGCCCAGATTTACAAATCTCTCAGCAAAACGACCATGTCATTTGATATCAAAACACCCTCATCACCTTCTCTAAACCCTCTTGTCCTGAGGGAGAATGTATCTCAGCATCATATACATAAAATAACAAACAAAGCAATGTCTTCAGTAGGAAAAAAAAAACCAACAAAATCCCAACTCTTTGCCTATGGAAATAGTTTTTATTCTCATTTCTATCTGGTGAACTAAAGATACACCAGTTGAGCTGGATCTATAGTGGCTTGAACTATTCCTGCCTTACAGAACTTTTCAGTGGTCCATGCTGGAGGAGACTTGGTGTGGTCTGTTCCCAGAGGGAAACAGTGCTGCCCATAATGTGTGTGTATACATAGATCTGTCTATATCTAATATATCAATCTATCTATATCTATCTATATCTATATCTATATCTATATCTATATCTATATCTATATCTATATCTATATCTATATCTATATCTATCTATATCTATATCTATATCTATATCTATATCTATATCTATATCTATATCTATATCTATATCTATATCTATATCTATATCTATCTATATCACCTATATCATCTATAGCTATTTCTAATCTATATCTAATCTATATCTATCTATAGCTAATCTATCTATACTATATCAACATATTTATATTTATATTATTTATATTTATTTATATTTATATTTATATTTATATTTATATTTATATTTATATTTATATTTATATTTATATTTTTATTTTTATTTTTATTTTTATTTTTATTTTTATTTTTATTTTTATTTTTATTTTTATTTTTATTTTTATTTTTATTTTTATTTATTTATTTATTTTTAGTAGCAGTAAGAGACAAAGAGGAGCCTGTACTGAGTAGTTTTGATTTTATCCCATCTTAGGCCCACAAAAATAGACATGAAACTTGAATTTCATTATCTGTGGTTAACATAGAAAAGTATTGAAACCCCCCAATGAAAGCTTGAACTTAAGGATAATTCTGCCTTTAATAAATATTGACAATTATATTGTATATTTTCAAGAATCACATAGAATTTAATGCAAAATTATTTTAAAAAGTATTTAACAAAGATCAAAGCACTAACTAAATTTCTTACTTGTCACATATTTCTGGTCTCAGAAGTGCTGTCTGCTGCCATTTGTACATGGAGAACAAAATCACTCCTACAGCAAACAAGGGAGGATGTAGATCTTACTGCTCTATGTTGATATATGCATTTGATATATGTAGCACATATGGATTTACACTGCTGCAGTGCTTAAAGTATTTTTAACTTGTAAAAGTTAAACTGAAGAAGCCACTGTCAGTGTTTTGTCTGTTTAACAGTTGTCTTTAACACATATATTTTAAAGGTACTTCCAGGAAGCTCCTCCTCCTCCTCCTCTTCCTCCCCCTTGGCTTACACCTCTGTGGTTCCAACTCCATGGTCCTTTGTTCCAGCTCTAAGCAAGAAAATATTTGACTTTAAATGGACTTTATTTCTGTGTTTTTAACAGGTGCTTCTTTAATTGTTCAGATTTAGGCTTCCAGGAAAATGAAACATTTTTACAAAATAATAAAACAAAAGTTGACCAAAAATAGAAAAAGAGATGCTTTAATGTTTTAAAATTAAAACATGTGTTTCAGAAATCCAAATAAATTTAACAAAAATTAGAAGAAAGAATCCTTTAGTTTAATAAATTAAAACATATATTTCAGAAATCCATAAAATATTAGGGCTTGAAACACATAATATGATGAGTAGAACAGCATGTGTACTTTGACTTTCTTGATAGGCAATCATAGAATTTTCTGATGGTTTGGTTTAGAAGGGACCTCAAAGTTCATCTCATTCCCACCTCCCTGCTGGGGATGCCTTCCACCACAGCAGGTTGCTCAAAGCTCCATCCTGCCTGGCCTTGGACACTTCCAAACACTGGGCATGAGTGCAAGACAGCACAGCACAGATGATGCCATGTCCAGGGATGTTTGACACTTCCCATTGTTTAAAACACAAAATTTTATCCATGAGCATTCCATTGCTGATCTGCCATTTTGCTGACAACTGTAGTTTATCTGCCTGATTTAATGTGGAATTCTCCAAAAATGCCTTTTTTAGACCCTGCTATCAGACCTTGTTTTCTCCCGTTTACCTCAGTCAGGGTGAAGAATTCCTGAACTGAGGATCTCTGACAAAACCTCTCTGAGAAAATCCTTCCAGTGAAGAGTTGTTGCCCTCAGAATTTCCTTGCCAGGGTTTTATCGAGGCATATGGTGTGTGATGGTTCCCCCTCATGGCTGGAACTCTGGGCAGTGCTGGAATGGATGTTTCACAGCACCCTGAGTCACCCTCACCACAACAGTAGCACAGCCCAGGCTGGTATTTAGTATTCTAGTGACCAACAGCATTCCATGAACGATTTGCACACAATCTTCAGTGATCCAGGTTCCAGCCCTCCCAGCTCAACAGGAATTCTGTGGCTGAAATGAAAAGGAAGGACTGGAGTCCAGCTTTTAGTGTGTAAAACAGAAACCATGGCCACACTTCAGCAAAGAATTTTTGCATAAACACATAAGTAATTATTTCTAAAAGATCACTGCTCTGCTTTACTCCAACATGAGCTTAAATCCTTTACAAAATCAGGGCCAAGAAGCCATAGTTCTTTTTTCTCTGTATAGACCTGTAATTCTGTTGTCTATCACACAGATGATAGATGTACTTTATATAATAATAATACAATGACTACAAAAATTAATAACTCTGTGAAAGCATCTTTGCTGTTATTCCTTTAATGTGAAATGTATTTAAATCCTTTATAGATGCATACATAAACCTTTACTAAGACATAATGTTTCTTTCTAAAATGAAACTTCAACATTATCTTACATGCCAAATATACAATAATTTATATTACATGTCTTACATGCATTGTGGCCATGTTGAAAGCAGAGTTTCCAAGGCCCTGTCTTAAACTTCATTTTTCTTTTCAACAAGGAAGCAGATATTGGATGCAAAAAGCAATAATATAAACCCAAGCAACAGTGTGAGTCAACACAAACTGATTATTTGCACACATTTTCCTGAATCCTAATTGCTTTCAGTGTTCTCAAAACACCATTAGATGAAGGAATAACAACTTTCATCATACAGTAAAAGGCAATTACACCAACTTGGAAAAGATACCTTGGGAATCTTCATATCAAGCTTGATTTACCCTGATGTTCTGCAAACATGTACCAATCACAACAGTTTTGACTCAACTCCAACACAAAACAGAGTTCCCAGAAGTTCATTGGAGGTAAAGCTAAATTTTCACAGTGGTCCCTTCTGGCCTTTAATCTATTAATCATGGTCTTTTTAGATTAAAGCACCAAAATTGCCTACACACCTCATCTTCTGATTTCCTCCCACTCATTTTTCCATAGCCTTTCTTGTTCTATATTTAAATTCCATGTCCCTTTCCAGCCTTAACACATGCACTGCATTCTACCTGCCTTATCTGAGGATATCTTGGGATATTGGAGAGCCTGGACATGCCAGAAGAATATTTCTGAACAAAATAAATTTCCAATTGTAAACTTCAGCACAAGAAATCATGAGCTTTATTACTGAATGAACAAAGCCTGAAAAGCCAGCCCAGGTTTATTCAGTAGAGTAATTAAAGTGGTGCCAGTGGGAAAAAACCCATTTGGGATCAGAACTCCCAAATAACTGGGAAAGCTGTTCCATGATTTTACTTGAAACAGCCATGGCAATAGTTACTATTGCTTCCAGAAGCAAAAAATCTTATTTAAGAGATTGATTGACCCATGAATCCTGATACCTCCTTTTTCAGGGACAGCTGTATAAGGAATTAAAAAGCTGGTTTTGCTCTACTGTGCTGGTCAGAGACATCAGCTTCATGGGCATCATAACCTGCTCCAATGATAAATTACATTTCTCTTCCAGAGAGGCAAAGAAGGAGGAAGATCTACAGGAATTACTGCTTCAACACCACTCTAAGTTATCTGTCAATAGAGTCCTTGCCTGCTTTGCCTGTATCAAAAAACAGTCTTTATGAACACATCAGAAACATGTGGACATTGTCCTATTAATATCAAGGGAACTTGCTGCAGGCTCTTGGTAGAACTTGTTTGCATTCACATTGAACACACCAGGGAGAAATATAGACCAGAGGGGATTGCAGACCCAGGAACATTCTGTGGTGTTAAGATGCATCTCAGCCCTGGCACAACTCCTGCAAACTGAAAAAAAGTTTCTTTTTTCCACTGAAACCCCATTGATGCATCACATTGCATTTAATTAATTTGCCTACTGTGGCTTTGGAACTCTGTAGAAACCATGATTCGACTGAATGTCTGACACTGGAACCTGAAGAAAATTGCCTAGAATTGTTTTTCTCACCAAAATTTTCCAAATGGAAAAAGAAAACATATTAGGAAACATATAAGGAAAAAGTATCCTTCCTTCCTTCCTTCCTTCCTTCCTTCCTTCCTTCCTTCCTTCCTTCCTTCCTTCCTTCCTTCCTTCCTTCCTTCCTTCCTTCCTTCCTTCCTTCCTTCCTTCCTTCCTTCCTTCCTTCCTTCATAGAACCAAAAAGTGTGGTCTTGCAAATTTGGGTGGATGTATGGATGTATGGATGTATGTATTCATTTGCTTTATGTCTTTATATAGTATAATCAATTTTCACAAAGCTTTTCAAAAATCTTCAGTCACCAGCAACCTCACTTAACTCTGGGTATATAAAATGTGGTTTTTAAGACTAAGCTAGACATCTGCATTGCTTTTGCAGGCTCTGAGGAACCCATGGCCTCCAGAAATCACTGTGACTATGGAGTGATAGTGCCTTGGAATTCAGTGTTCTCACTGAACAGGACCTTTGGTGACTCATTCAGCCCTGGGAGTGTTTAATCTGAAGTTAATTTCACTCTGCTTTGATCAGCCCTCATGTTGCAGTTTCTCTCGTGCTGTGGAATTTTGTACTCAGAGCACACACATGCATTGAAGGAAGAATCACAGGGCACAGGAGCTATGGGGAGTGGAGAAGAACTCCAACCTTTACAGGCTCACAGATTATTTAGAAAGTTGTTGGGGTTTCTCCCTAAATCTACTGACTGCATCCTTCAATCAAAAATGTAGTGTAATGATATTTTATAACTATTGTACAAACTGCAGAGGAACTCAAACAGGTTTATGCAGGCAGCTTTTATCCCCAAGCATATCTGTGTGTGTATATATATAATAATAATAAAATTATTTACATTATTTTTTCTTTTTATTCTGTCCATATTTAGAATGGGCTACCTGCAGACTAAGGAAAACATGTTTCTAATGCATGTGGAAAGCAGTTTATATGCCTGGGATTATCACATGGATGTAAAATTATCATAACTTTTTTACTTTTATTTTAACATTTCTAGTTTTGCAATACAATTTTTCAGAAACGTTGAGCATGAGGTAACTTCTGTAATGCCTGTATGTATTGGGAATAATAAAGTAAATTAAATAACTGCAATCTGCATGCCTTTAGTCCCTCCAAATTTATGTTGTCATGTATGCAAGCCAGAGTGATCACTGACAGAAGCCTCATCCCTGCAGGTTTAGGGGAGGATGAGCCATGGGTTCAGAGAAGCCACTTCCACATTAACCCTTAGTGAGAGATGATGGGTCCCTGGTTACCTGCTCTGCTTTGCAGAGCTCTCAAAAGAGAAGTTGGTACTGAAGGTGAACAGGAGATTTAACATTATTATGAGAGGAAGGGGGAAAAAAATACACTTTACTGGTTTCAAAAAGAATTTTTTCACCTGTTAGATACTAGATGTAACTGGATGCTTCCTTACTGCCTCTGGGAGGGAAGAAAACCAAGGTGGGAGAACTGAAGCCTCCTTTTCATGAATCACAGTCCTGGTTAGGAATTAATTAAATTATAATGGCAACTTTTTAATTCCTCCTGTTTTTCTGACCAGAAACCCCTTTACTGTTGGACTCCAGTTATTCCTGCAGACCCAGTGCACTTCTGGGACCATGGGCTGTGTCCTGAACTCCACTGCCAACCAGGAATGACCCAGTTTCCACTGGAGCTGGTGGCAAGCTGCCCACTGACTCCAGGCAGCAATGCAGGTTCAGAAACCATGTCACTTCTGATGAGCCAGAGATGGAAAGAGCAGGGGGTGACTTCCAGGTCCTAACGTTGAGCATGTGGGGTTGGCAGCTGGAAAAACCTTCTGCCTTCACCTCCAGGTATGTTACCCAGCCACATGCCTATCCCTGTATATTTCTCCTGGAGCAGATATGGGGAAGTTCCTCTATACAAGGCTGAACAGCTTATGGAATATTTTGTTTATTTGTTGTTTCAAGGGTATTTTGGGATGTGTTCAAGGTCAGGTGGGGCTTTGAGCAACCTGTTCCTAGTGCAACATGTCCCTACCCATGGCAGGGCTGTTGGAACTAGATGAGTTTTAAGGTCCCTTTCAGCCCAAATCATTGTGTAATTTTATGATATAGTAACCATTTTATCTTTGTCAGAGACATTGGTCTTAAATTACTTTGAGCCTTCAGAAAATAGATCTTATTTTGTGTCTTTTCTCAGACAGAAGGATATAAATCTGATTTGTAGAATTTGAGGTATATTTTCACAGCTTAATAAATTAATCAACATGTAGAAACAGTTCACATGATTAATCAGGACCTCCTGCAAAAGATTGTTATCAACATTTCATGAATCATCAGGTTGCCCCTTGTTAATTATTATCTAATTATTAGTTAATTTATTACAGCAATAAAATAAGATAAAGGTTTTCTGTAAGATACACTGTCATATTGGCAATGGAACAGAAAAAGTTCAGATAAACTGAAGATATAATATTTTCCAGTGAATGATTAAGAAAAATATATAAATTAAGCGTAAGTGTAACAGAGCAAAAAGCAGCTCCTGAAAATTTAACATGCAAATGGTCAAAGAAGAGAAACCCAAGAGAAATTGCTGTTTGATCATTGCAAGTGGCTGATTTTTTTATAGAGGGTAGTTCAGGACAAATTTGAACAGTTCCAAAATTCTTCTTGCCATAGAGACTTGGAAGTCCAAACTTAATTCACTCAAGGAATGCATGTTGTGATTTAGACACTGACTTTGGAAACAAGGACAAAGAGAATTCTTCTTGAAGCCTAGGGATGTTTAACTGGAAATCATTGTTAGTGTCATTTCTGAGCTGATATTTTTTCTATTTCCTGATGTCTGAGAGATGGATGGGCAAAGACTAACCAGGCAGAATCCTGGCCTCACACAGCTACTCAAATAAAAATGGCATTTTACTGGAAATGTGAACTACAGTAGGTTCCAAACTGAAGTTTATGTCTTTTATTCTAGTTATACTGGCTCATTCTTGTTAACCAGGCTAAGCATTTTCAGTGGAGCATTCAGACACCCAGAGTGGTCACATTGAATTTCACATTCATTCAGTTTGGTGGGTTCCATTTGCCCCTAAATTCTCCCAGGTCTCTTTTGTTTTTTCATCCCTTTCTTTGAAATTGTGTGTGCATTTTCCAAGACAACCCAAGTGCCTTATCCAAAGTGGTCCTGACTCAGTACTGGTCAGAGTGACCTGACAACAGCTGCCTTTACCCTGCCACTAGAAGTGCTGGATGCCCCATCCCTGGAAGTGTTCAAGACCAGGTTGGATGAGGCTTGGAACAGCCTGGGATAGTGGAGGGTGTCACTGGCCAAGGCAGGGATTGAAGTGAGATGATCTTTAAATTCCTTTCCAACCCAAACCATTCTGTGATTCTATGAAAGTTTTTGAGAGGGCAACTGTGATGTCAAAGCAGAGGAAAGCAAAGTAGCTTGATGTTCTCAGGGCTTTATGGAGAAAAAGCATTTCTGTTTATGTCTCTGTGTGTGCACATGAACAGATCCTCAGGGAGAGCTCACAAAGGCTAATTTTGGCCTGAAGAGGTGGATAACTGAGCTGCCCTCTAGTCAGGAAAAAGAGGGAGAGAGACTCTTGCTCCTTCAGGGAATGATTAAGGAAAGCCCTTTCCAGAATTTATCTCTTCCCTGGCACAACAGAACCAAGTGCTGTAGGCTACCATCAGCCTTTGGTGCCACCACCTTAGAGCTTTTGCTGCTAGCCTAAGAGCTGGGATAACTGGACCTTTCACAGGATGGACTTTTGCTTGGAAAGTGTAAGTCATAACTCATTAAGCCTTTGGTCATGTGAAAATTTACATGGCCCATTAAAGCCAATGGAATTACTCACAGTGCATCACATCAGGGTCCTGCCTGCCATCTTATTTATTCCCAGCTTGGAAAAACTTTATGTATAAACTTAGCTTCAGGCACAACAGAGAGCAGAATCATTTCATAACTAAGTTATATATAATAGGATGATTTGTTAATAGCAAAAATACACTCTAGGAAAATAACTTTGTCAACACATCTTGCTTTGGGAAGGGTTTTTCAAGTTCAAGAGAGGATTTGTGTCCAGCTATAGGAGTGCTGGAGAACAGCCCAGAGTCCAGGGCTCAGGTGTTCAGGGGACACCCAGGTTGTCTCTGTGCTGCCTGACACAGCCCAGGTGTTGGAATTTTTCTTCCCATGTTCCAACAAAGTGATGTGATGCCTTCATTGGCCTAAGGTGGGATGTTTCCCTCTGGAAACTGAAAAAGTCTTCAGTTACTTCAAAAGGAAAAGGAAGCAGATTTAATTATAAAACATCATAGTGAGGAATGAATTCAGAATTATGTTTTTTATTAAAGTATCAACACTTTTATTGCTACAAGCTGGAAAAGGATGTATTTGGAAAGACACCCTGCATAAGAGTACATTTTCAGGTCTTCACTAGAAAAACACTGCATTCCCCATTTTGTATTCTCTCTGGCACCTATTATTTGGTAATTTTCCATTAACTTTGAAGCACTGTTCAAGCACATATTTCTTGTCAGTAAATTAATAAGCACAATAATAATTTATTAATATGCAAATCCAAATTATTATTAACTGGTTTTACAGTCAAGAACCACATATTTATTGAGTTATCCCACTAGATCAAATTTTCGTGCTACATTTTGATATGAAGCCATCCATCAGAGGTACCAGTTCTATTAGGAAGTAAGTAGCTTAAAAAATCCACATATTTTTCATAAGATGAGAAAATAGCTTCCAAGTATATTCATTAAAGTGATTCTGTTGCCTCAAAAAGGGAAACTTGCTGTCAGTAACTCTGAGGAACCTGTGGTGTGTTTAATAGAGAAAGTAGTTAATATGTCCTTTAAAAATAAATCACAACATGATGAAATGATTAATAAGCAGCAATGTCATCTATGAAGTTTTGTTTTCTCCCAGTGCAATGGAAAAAGGAAAAACAATGCTGAAAGCTTATCTGTATGATTCTTCCTGCTCTCTTTAAAGTGCATTTTAGAAATTTTAATTCCAATAATGTGTTTTGTTCTTTTAAGTACTCGATCTCTGATAGAAATGGACAGAGAGGAGCAGAGATTTAGTTGGAATAACCTCTAGCTTGGTTTTGATTAGCTTGGCAATTAAATGTAAAATTTCACATACAACATTCAGCTTCCTGCAATATGGTTAACAATACATCTAATTCCATTTATAAAAGAATCTAAGAAGAACATTATTAGCATAAGCAAGAACAAGAACTCACCACAGCATGGTAACTTTCCATAGCATGTAACCTTTGTTCAAAAAATTAGAGGAAAACCAGGGTTATCCCTAGTGAAGGGCCTTATTTTTATTTATTTATTTACTTTTAAAGGACAACACCTTATAGTTATCCAACAAGAAAGTAGACTCCAAAGTAA
Source organism: Oenanthe melanoleuca (assembly GCF_029582105.1). NCBI lineage: Eukaryota > Metazoa > Chordata > Aves > Passeriformes > Muscicapidae > Oenanthe > Oenanthe melanoleuca. The sequence goes on from NC_079336.1 coordinate 3,908,075, forward strand.
ATGGACAGCACAGGAAGTGCCACCTGAATATGAGGACTTCTTGCTTTTTGCCTGTGCAGTGACCAAGCACTGAACAGGTTGTCAGAGAGGATCTGGAGTTTCCTTACTGGGATATTCCAGAACTGTCTGGAAACACAACTCTGTGCTCTGAGCTCTGGGATGTCCCTGCTTGATTAGAAAGGTTGGACAAGATGATGTGCTCCCTTCCAACATTGCCCATTCTGCCATTTGGTGATTCTGTGACATGTAAGGTGTCCACAATCCCCAAGAAAACAATTTTCCCTCAAAAAAAAAAAAAAAAAAAAAAAAAAAAAAAAAAAAAAAAAGAAAAAAAGCCCCCAACAAACTGCAAACTTTGATCCTCAGTTGTGAACTTTCATATAATAAGAAATGGACAACTGACAAGGCAGAAATGGTATCAAAAGGAATTCAGGCCTTTCTCTTGGAGCATTCAGACTCAGAGCTGTTCCCCTTCTTGCTCTCTGCCTTTCCAGCCCCACTGAAGCAGTTCCTATCAGGGATTTTTCCTACAAGAGCCATAGGGGAGTGTTTTCTGCCCCATGCCTCTCTTCCATCTCAATCATCCATCTTTACTGACATCTTAGAGTGTTCTCCAGAGACAGATGAATTTACTTTGGAGATCTCTCAGTAAAATGAGTCTCTAGTTTTTAGATTTGTAAATAACTGAGAGAATTTGGATGTTTTTCTGCCTAATTGCTGAGCTACTCAGAATGAAGACCCAGTGAGACTCAAGTAAAAATGAAGGTAGGAATTTTCCAGGGAACAGCCATGAAAGAGTGATTTGGGCAGCATTAGATGCTGATTGAAGGAACCAAAAGAATGATAGGTGTGGGTTTCAGAGGGTCTGAAATTTATTGAGTTGCTCCAGAGAAGAACAACAGAGTTGGGGAAGTGTCTGGAGCACAAGTCTGCTGAGGAGCAGCTCAGGAATTTAATCCAGTTTAATCTGAAGAAAAGGCTCAATGGTGGAACCCTGTCAGTTTCTACAACTCCCTGACTGGAAGTTGTGGGCAGTGGGGATCTGTAACAAGTGATAGGGCAAGAGGAAATGGCCTCAAGTTGCATCAGGGAAGGTTTGGACTGGATATCAGGAAAAGTTTTTTCACTGGAAGTCTGGCCAGGCAGAGGAATAGGTTTCCAGGGAAGCAGTGGAATCACCATCCTGGAAGTGTTCAAAAAATGTGTAAATGTGGCACTTGGGGACATGATTTACTGGGGAGCTTGGCAGTGGTGGGTTAATGGTTGGGATTGATGACCATGGAGATATTTTCCAACCCCAATGATTTTATGATTCTAAGTCCACCTTGTCTCTATTTTGACTCTAGCACTTGCTAGACAATAAAGAAGGAAGGAGGAAGAAAGAATAGAGAGTGATGATTTTAATACAAGTTCAAGAAAATTATTTTCAGCAGAAGAGCATCTTCGTTCCCTCTCTGCAGTCAAATACTTTCTCAGGAGCAAACCCTGCACTGGTGAGCAGTCTGCCTGAAACGTGAACCCCCTGAAACCTTCAGATATCTGAATCCTGAGCAACCCCACAGCCTTCAGCTGAGACACTCCATTTTTACCCTGATTAACCGTGATTATGCTCTGCCTCTACAAAAATAAGCAGACAGAAATCTGTTAGAGCATAAGGCTGCAAGTGCTGTGTTCATGTGCAATTCTGAGTGGATCATTAAGGTCGAGAGGCTGAAGCTGAATATATATGCACAGGTTTGAGGCTCTGGGCATCAACAGTTATTTATGCTTGTGCTTAGCACATAGACTAATGCTGCACTCGTGTCTCTGAACATTACAACAGTGCATTGTGATATTGAGCTGATAAATCAGCCTGCAAATACAGCCTGAGAAACGTTTGTATGGCAAGGACAACTCTGCTGGGTTCTGTCCTGCAAATTGAGGTGTTTTATCAGACAAACGACCCATATTTGTTGGACTGTGTAAATCAGCAGAGTTCTGTGGTGTTAACAGGACTACACCAATTTCCACTGGCCCAGAATCTGACATTTTTCATAGAAAGGGATTTTCAGTTTCAGCTGGAAAAATTCATTACTTGGAAATCCTTAGGCTACATTTATTGAACAGAAATTATTGCCATAAGGGTGCTACTTTAATAACCATGTGCCCAGCTCAGGAAAAAGCCTTTGCAGTTATTTTACCTTCCTGCACTTTTTGCTGTTCTGTTGAGTGTGCATTATATTAGTACTAATATATTAGTTTAGTCCTAATTTAGATTATCTGTAGAAATTTAAGGATGAGGGCTGCTGCAAGCCTATGATTTATATTCTGCTTTTGAAAATTGAGTAAACCAAAAAACATACATATAAAAGCTAAGTTTTATTGCATTTTTAATGGAAATAATGCTAAATATTAGAATGATCATTGCTTTTAATGGAAATAGCTCCTATAAAAATAAAAGAACTTGCGTGCTTTCATTGCTTAGATATGTCCTTGTTAAATCTTAACATATTGTTTCCCATATTTGAAAAAAAATTGCAAAATATGACAACGAGCTTAATTTTAACATAAAGCCTGAGAAGGGAAGACAGAACCCTGTGAAATAAAGCACTTTTAGAATCCTTTGCTGTATGCCTCTGATGTTAGATATCACATAGACTTCACCATGAATACCTTGAAAAACTGTTTTAGAAGGAAAATTAAATCAATATTCCATCATAACTGAAAATCTACAGTGAATCAGTAGAGTCCACCCAGACTGATAATTCTTATTTTAAAATTTATTAGCAAAAGGAAAGATACAATCTTTACAACAGGGTTAAATGGGTTAACCAAGTTGAAAACTTTTTTCTTGCTTTTGTTTTTTTATTTCTTGTAATTTCATCGTTTGTAGGATGTTTGTTATTTTGTGCATGAGAACAATGAAACATTAAAGTAATACTTTAATTTTGCTTTTGGGAATAACACTGTAAAAAAAAAAAAAGTCCAGTTTTCTCTTCAAATCTGTTTCCTTTTCATTCTATTTGTCTGTCTTTATGTATGTATGTGCTTGATAGAGATGTATCTTAGATTCAGATTTATTCAGTTTGACTATAACACAGCTCTCTTAGAAAAAGCATAATAATAAAACAACCCCTCCAATCTGTTCTGCTTCAAGTGCATAAATAGAAGAAAAAAAAACGAGCTGATTTTATGTACATACCTATCTGCAACTTATTTTTTTGTGAGATCATATCACGCTGCACCCTATAGAGGACTGGCTCTGTAAAAATGTTGCACACACAATTCTACAGAGCTGGACATATTTTGCAGTTTGCAAGCTGTCACCCCACAGATAAATATCACAAAATCCTACACCCCATCTTTGAAGTTTTAGTTTTATTTAGATAACACAGTGAGAATAATTCTTGTAGGGAAATATCCAATGCTGGATACATGCCCTGCAATTTTTTCTATCTAAAAATGCCACCTTCTATGTTTAAATGACTGGATTAATGCACTAAGTTATTGTTGTGGTAACTCTTGGAATTACTTTTAAAAACAATAAAAAATTGCCTTTTAAAAAAACTTGCTGCCTAGAGTCTCCTCAGTCTGATTCCGAATACAGCAACATCAGACCAGACTGGAGATTTCGTGTTACTTTCTACATTTCAAGCCTTAATATTAAACACTTTTCCTTGCCTAGTATTAGTTTCATATGTTAATATCATTTTTTATTAACATAATACAAATATCACTTGCAGTACTACATCCTTCATTGCTAGCGGCTTTCATATCAAATGTCACAGCAAATTCTATTTTCGCTAATAGATTACGACTTGTACATTGTATTAGTGAAAGTGAACATTATTACAGGATGACACTAAAATTAAAGAACATACTGCACAGCAGCACGAACACTCTGCTAAATTCCCTGCTCCCTCTGACCCACTCTCCATCCCATTCCACCCCACAAAATGCTGTCAGAAGTTCTGTTAGATATTTTAGTGCTTCTTTGGAGAAAACTTCACCTTTCAAGAACCTCGCTATATCCATTGTCAAAATATCACATTATACAATTCACTGGAAGTGAACTTATTGCTAAATACCCATTAGGTTCCCAGGAGATGCCTTACATTAATTGTTTAGTGAAAGCACCCTTAGGCTATCGCTGGGGAAGAACATTAAATGCATAAAAAGAGAAGTTGACAGAGATCCCTGTAGAACAAGATACATCTCCTGGCTTAAAACTTCTCCAGGAAGAATCCTGCCAGTCGCTGCTCAAAATGGTCATTTTGGGGTTATTTTTTCTTCATGCTGCTGCCAGAACAGATAGAATTAATCTGAAAGGAAAGTGAATGCTGCATCAGCAGAGAGTCTTTAAAAAGTGATTTTGAAAAGCCAAGCTGGGGGGTGGTAAACAAGGAGGAGAAAAAACAAAAAGGGTGTTGTTGGGCATTGTTTTGGATCTGAGGTGTCTCTCTGGCTTGCAAGCATTATAACAAGGAAAAAAGTTGGAGAGCAGAGAAAGTGCAGAAGTAATGCTACAGATGAAAAGGAAACTGAGAAAAAGATGACCAGGAGAGAGAAGAGGGAAAATGAAGAGAGAAAGGAGGGATGGGATGCTCGAATGAGCAATGATTTCAGAAAGGTTGTAACTAAAATGTCAGCGAGCTGTTCACCAGAGAGAAGTCCAGTTCAGAAGGGAAGGGGAATGATTTTAACAGCCAGGCACATCCTTTGCTCCTGTCTGTGTGTCCTTCTCTTAACACTCTTCTTTTTCCTAATATCGACATCTGATTGATCTCCTCTTGATTACACATTCAATATCATTTAATCTATTTTACTATATCTTGTATTTAAATCATCTCTGGAAGGAATCTATATTACATCCCGATTTTTTTTTCTTTTTCTACCTCAGAAAACCAGATTTTGGGGTTTGGTACTGCTGCCAAAGCACCACAAGAGGGGGCACTAGTTAAACAAGACGCAAAAATGGAATTTTTACTTTTCCCAGGTTTTTTTCCTTTTGTCACTCATAAATACAGGGGGAAAAAAAATTCTCTTTCCCTCCTGCACTTGAGTATGATGCTATTATTATGTTGAGAATATTTGTTCCTATAGGGATAATTAATGGAAGAGTAGCTACCATAAAGATTTATTGTAAAAGGGGCCACAGAAGACTGATTGTCATCAAAAGTAATTAGCAAAATAAAATTAAGCTTTTGTTCATATTCCCCTTAAGAAAAACCTAAGAGGGAAATAATATCTTCTTTATTTTGGGCTGAGTTTTCACATCTGTTCATAACCAACATTTGGAAGCATGAGGCTCCTGGACATTGAGATGTGTGTCTATTTTGAACTGCCAGTGCTTTGCAGCCTGTGTAGCCATTTGTGTTTGAAAAAGGGTCACAAATTATGTGAATATAAGTTTTATTTCTATTTGGCACTCATTTTGTGCCAGTGAAAATGCCTTCAAGGCTGTAGAAATCAAGGGTGTGTACTCCATGCTTTATATTAGCAGTCTGAGGAACTTGTATGTCTGTATTAAACTATAAGCACCCCAGTCTGCTTGGGGTTTTTCTCCAAACAGCCCAAGAAGGTAGGAAGCATCTTTATGTCCAGTTTTGTATTTGGGGAGCTAAGGCAACCAAGGTCTGAAACCACAAAGACCTTCAATTCCCCCTGAAATCACTGGAACTCAGGTAATTCCATACATGTAAGTACAAAAATAAGAAGACAAGGTATTTTGCTACAAACCACTGAAGAGATCAGGAAACTGAAATGAGTGATCCACAGTCCTAAACTGGAAGATTAAATTCTGTCCCTGAAATCAAAATATCTGCCCCTAAACTGCCTCTATTCTAATTTGTGTCAGCTTTGTCAAAGTGCAGCTCTCCAGGTTCATGACCGAGCTACAGGACTCTCCCATTCCCAAATAATGGATGTATTTAGCAGTGTTCTTCCTAATAGGAGATGTGAGGAGACTCAAATCCCATTTTCCAGGCTCTTCCAAGATACTATGACTTTTCTTCACTAAAGTTGCCAAATCTGGCTAAAAGCAGCACTTCAGACAATTACATCACAGTAAACTCCCTAGGGCATGTTCCCACGAGTTCACCCAAGTTAAAGATTTGGGGTAAATGAGGACAGAAGCTCAGGAAAGGGGTTGCTCTGTTTTCAGGAATTGGACTTTGTCCACAGCCTGCCCAGCACAGAAATATCAAGCACCACTAACCAATTTCTATTTTGGTTTACTGTGGAAAACCAACAGGCTGTGGAACAGGAAACCATCCCACTCAATGCATCCCATCTCCAGCCATGCTGAGCACACTGATGAACCCTTTTCAGTGCCTGTGCTGGGAGTCTCATACATTCCTCATGGTTGGATTAAAGTAAGTTTGCAAAAATGGCAAATATCTCTCAGAAAGAGGCACAAAACAGACGAAAAAGAAAGGTGAGAGTTTTAATTTTTATCTTAGATCTTAATTTCATCTCATACCCAGAATAGTTTAAGAGATTGTTTCACAGGAAGTTTGAGTTGAATTTACTGCTCATTGCAACAGAAAGGATTAGTTTCCTTTGTCATTCACCTTGAGCCAGCCTGTGCACATCACACAGGGAGGACATCAGCCTGTTTGAGACAGTTCCAAAGAGGAAACCTCCAAATTGATCAGAGGGGTGGAGCAGCTCTGGCAATGAGGAAAGACTGAGAGAATTGGGATTGTTCAGCCTGGAAAAGAGAAGACTTTGAGGTCCCCTAATTTTGACTTTCCAGTACCTGAAGAGACCCCATAGAAATATGGAGAGTGACTCTTTACAAGAGCTTGGAGTGACAGAACAAGGAGGGATGGCTTCAAATTGAACAAGAGCAGATTTAGATTGGATACTGGGAAGGAATTCTTCCCTGTGAGGGTGGTGAGGTCCTGGCACAGGGTGCCCAGGGAAGCTGTGGCTGCCCCATCCCTGGAAGTGTCCAAGGCCAGGTGGGATGGAGCTTGGAACAAACTGGGACAGTGGAAGGCATCCCTGTCCAGGACAGAGGATGGAATTGGATGATGTTTAAGATCCCTTCCAACCCAAACTCTTTTCTGTTTCCATGATTCTATAAAACACATCTGTATTAATCAATCAGAGTACACAGTTTCTTACCAGTCTCCTTTGGAAAAGAACATGATGTTTCTATCTAGAATAATCAGAATCATCAGCTGGAACATGGAGTATATCTCTTCTTTCTAAGGGTGAATAGGGTGTTACCATTCCTGCCCTCCCCCTAAACACCAATTTGTATAGTGGCATTTCCAGAATGAGGTGATTTGACAAATCAGCCATCAAGGTGCTGTCAGCTGAAATTTCTAAAAGGACTTGGTTCTGTATCAGGAGAGGCTACAGGACATTTATCATGACAAGCTGCATTGTCCAGCAGAAAACATTTTTTACAGTGCCAGCAGCAGAGCAAACCAGGGAGCACCACTCTGTCAGATTCATGGCCTGTGGAAGATCCATAAGAAAATCAACTTGGAAGAGCTGTACATACATCAGGCTTGGTGTGAAAACCATCCCTGTGCAAAGGGGTGGATATGATCATGCAAAGAAAACTTTGGCATGGGTAAGAAAAGGAGTGTGTTGCTATGGTATTTGAGTAAAGACATTATTGGTGTAAAATGCAGTCTAGAGGTGCAGCTTATCTTGTGGCTGATATCCTGGATTATTTCCCAGAGTATAAAAGCTCAGCAATCTGCATCAGAGCAAAAGTCCACTTAATTTGCTGTCCTGCCTCTGGTAGTCTTCACAGGAACACACAAAGAAATGAATCATTTTCCCTGAATTGTCTGTCAAGATTCTGGGATTTCTCTTGACTGGGATGTTGAGAGACAAGTTATAATGATTAATCTAATATACTTTTTTTCATTAGTTCACCTGATCACTTTTCCAGTCCTCTCAGCATTTGGACTTCACAGCACACAGTGATGAGAATTTCCAGTTTATGGCAAAGGCAATGGATTTTTCTTGTTTAAAACTTATTACCTTATTACAGGGAATTTTGTTTCCTGCCATTTAGATCTGCATGTTAGCAGAAACAATGAATAAATTTTTTCTAGCCACTTTCTCCATGTAATTTATAACTTTATCTACCTTTGGCATGTGAGAAGGGACAGCTCAGAATGAGTTTGTGTTCATTCCTTCTCTCTTCTGTGGTATAACGTGTTTTTCTCTGAATTCCAGCATTCAATAGCCTGGACTAAAACAATCCCAGCTGTCCTAGGCTGCTGTCTGGAACTCCTCTGCAGATGGACACTGCAGCCTGAGTGATCCTGTGGAATAAATCCTGTTGGATCTATGGAACTGGTCTCACTGCTTGCACACAGAAAGAAGGTGCAAAAGACACCCCTGTGTAAAAGACACCTCAGATCCACTGGATTTCTGTAGCTCACTCAAATTGTGCACAGTTTGTGAGTCCCAGTTTGGATAACTGTGGCTGGAGGAGGAGTTACACTTCAGTCTCTGGGAAAACTCCTGAGTGTGGAAATGGGGAAGCAAAGGAAAAGCAAAACTGCACTATAAGGAACCATTCTCACCTCTTGAAGTGGGGACAAGAAAATACTCGAGGGTAGGAAATGTGGGGGAAAAGAAAAGTTATGATGCTAAAGAAGGTCACAGGAGTATTTCCATGTTAGTCACAATTTAGTAGGTCTGGGATAAATTTGGAAATCTGATGTCTATGTGAGAAAAGTCACCTGAGAGTGTCTTTATAGTCCAGAGAAAGAAAGATGCTCTCCCAGGAGGGATCAGAGGAATCACACCTTAAAGAGTGTCTGCTTCACCTGTGGAAATTCTGGGTTTAGTCCCTGCTTCTCCTGGAGGGAATTTTCCAACACCTCTCTGTTTGTCCCACCAAAAGAAGGGGAACCCCAGGTAGGCAGGAGGCAGGAGGAGGTGTGATAGGGTTTTGAGCACAGCCCAGCCTGAGAGATGTGCTCTAAGAACATCGAGTGAAGCAAGATCCTCAAACGAGGCACATGGAAGGCAGTTTAACTCATGGATCCCAAAAGCCATATAGGTATTGACTTGTTGATTCCCATCAAGACTGAGACATTTTGTGGCACCACCATGATTAGGCAGTGAGAAAAAAAAACTGCAGAATATTGGGAATGTGTTGATTTAACTTTTTTTCCCTCTAGGGATATAGACACCTGGGTTTCCTACACATCACCAGCAGAAACTCCTTCCTGCCATCTACTTTTCCTCTGTCTCTTCAGGTAAGAGCTGAACCCCAGCAGCAAACACTGTGTTTGCTCTTGATTGTAATCAGTTTTAAACCAAAAAGAGCACTTAAATTCTAAGTTTTTTGACCAGACTAAGAAATGCAATTTCACTGCTGTGACATCCCATTTTTTCCCCTCTTAGTAAGTAATCTAATGATTGTAGAAAGAAAACAGCCAGGATTCTACATCAGGAGAGGATCCTAACCAGCCTTTCCATCATTCCATGGGACTGCCCCAATCCGAATTCTCAGAGGGGATCATCCCCATTTCTGAAGGTTGTTACTGAACACTTGAGAATGAAAATATCCCCAAACCCTAAGGTGCCCCAAAGCCTGGCTCCTAGAAAGGGGACAGAAATGAGGTGATGGATCCTTCTCCCAGGAGTGTCCCATGACTATGGCCAAGACATAATATTTAATATATGGTATAAGTTCTGATGAATAGAATGGTTGTCATTAGTATATATATATATATATTTAGAGAGAATAGTCCTTACCCTATTAAACACTTATTCTAACTTAGGTAGGGGTAACTGAGCTCCTAACAGGAGCACAGTATTTGAGATTTTTTTCCTAATGCACTGTGAAAATCTTAATCAACATGGAGTTTCTGGACCAGTCCTGTGGTTTAATACTGATTTATCAGTAAATATAGAGCATGGTTAAGTGAGAGTATCTTCTTCATCCAGCTTCCTACTATTTTGATCACCTCCACACCACACAGAGCATCTGCCACTTTCTGCTGCCAGGATATATTTCTACTTTAGGGTTAAAACATGTAAAGGTAGAAGATTAAAAATAGGCATGTTCTGGCATTTGAAAAGGTAGGAGTTTATCATGTCAAGTCACATTGTCTCAGTTTCCAGCCATGTTGTGATAAATGCTTTTGATTCCTTCCTCTGTGATGGAATTTCCTCCTCTGCAATGAGGAGAGCTCACATTTTCACAATATTGGGTTAGACTAGTCCCATTGACTCACCTCTCATTTTTCTGAAGGTTTTTTTTTCAGAGAAAGACTGAAAATAAGTGAAATATAAAAGATCTCTACTCTAAATCGATGTTAAAACTATGGTTTGATCACAAGCACAAGTCAAACCAGTCTAAGTCCATGCAACTAATTAAAGGAGAATTTTCTTCAGTAATAATTCTGGAGTAATTACATTTCCTTACCCAGAATTTCCAGTAGTGTGGCTGAGTGATCAGGTGGATCTGAAAGACACAGGATGAAAGCCATGGGTTTTTTTAGACCTCTTTTGCATTCAGAACTATTTTCTTGGTATCCTGATTCTGATATTTCTGGAGCTCTGTGATATCACAGTGAAGACTTGAGAGCTGGTGACTAGGATGGAATTTTCCCATTGAAAAGAGCCTTAGCCCTAAATCCACTGTGAAAATAAACTTTTTGTTGAGACAGTGAAGTTTGTTTTAGCTCCAATGAGGCTGAAACAGACACTTCACTGGGATTTAACTAATGTGTGTAGGTCTGGGATGGAGATCAGGTTCTCCAGGATTTAAACACTGGAGACTGATCCAGCAAAGGAATATCTAACACTTAGAGCCATATTTACAAGGAACTTTGCAAAATATCCACTTGTTTGCATTGAAACCCCCATTGTTCACACTGTGGAGGTCCCATTGTTCTAAAGCAATGCTTGAATTTGTGTGTGAACTAATTTTTACTGTTGAACAACCACTTAAAGTGGTCCTGGGAGAACCAAACTGGCAGGTGCCACAGGGCTGAGACCAGTGTGCCCCATTCCCATCTGAATGTGGCTTCTTTCACCCAAAAAAATAATAAACACCTGTTTACCAAGAGAAGGTGCTTCTAGTTTCCATGGCCACAATTCCAGATCTTGCTCTCCAAAAACACCAGTCCCTTGGACAGCAGGGTGAGGATTCATCTCACAAATTCAAACAATTACAGCACAGAAATAATAATATGTGGGGCTCTTTATAGTGTCTCTGAGTAATCAATTGGAAGAAATAAGCTCTCTGGGTTGTTAGAGGTTTCATCTTAACTCAGGTGTCTAAAATAGGCTGTGTGAATGGAAGGAGAGAACCAGACTGCACACTGCTACTCAGTGTGTTTTCTGCCTTTTATCTGCACCAAAAACACCCTGGCTCCACAGTGCTCAGATTGGTAGGAACTTTCAGGGTTCAATCTGCTGCATAAAGAAAAACAAAGGGAGGAAACAGTTGGGTTTATCTGGTATTACATGCATTTGATTCCATTTTCATATTGGTTGTATATACAAAAAAGGGGAAATGTAAATAAACATGAGGAGGATAATGTCCCAAACTGAGTTTTATCACAAGTACCTCCTGCTGGGATTGGAGAGAAAGAACTCTCCCTTGAGGGGACAGAATAATATCATTTTAGTTATGGCCATATTCTTCATTTGGAACCTCCTCATCAGTATGTCAGTGCATGTTATTCACTGCTTGGAGAGACAATAAAATCAAAGGGCCCATCTTTAGCAGGAACAGGATGTTCCCAGGATTTACACTGCAGAGACCTTGGCCCTTAATAAAACCTACATCCAGTAGAGAAGTTATCAAATGGAGTTGTGCTCATTTTCTTTTATACACAAGGAAGGGGCACAATATATCTTTACCAGCAGCTGGGAAATTAATGCTACAGCTAAAATGACATTCCTCGTCTCAATGAATGATTTCCTGTGGGGTTTGGATAGTGGCTGTGATGGGGAGAGGTGTGATAATGGATCTAAGTCCATAATGCATTTGTCCCCAGGTGCACTTGCTCAATCTGTTCATTGTGCAGCTTTTTTGGGGGCTTACTGGGACTTTTAGAGTTTTATTTTGCTGCACTGAGGCAAATGGTTAGGATTTGCTTTAAAAATGTAGGAAAGGGAAGGTTTCTGTGCTTGTGAAGCGTTGTGGAAGAAACCTGAGTTTCTTTGCTGCTTTCACAAATGAAATAAATTTTATTTTGCAACAGCAGTGCAAAACAGAACAGTGCTAGCATTTATTTTAAAATAAAGAAATGGAGGCACATCACAGGATACCTTCATAGGCAGGTGATGGTGGATAAATACCAGCTCCTTTCCTGTGCCATTCCTCTCTTGCAATGGGAGCAGCACTGCAAGAAACACTTTTCCTTTCACAGCACAAGGGAAAGTCATTTTTAAGCACGTTCTGTATTAAGGTTCACTTATATTAATAATTGAAAAAGTGCTACTACATGATTAATAAATATAAGCATGTTACAGTCCCAAGTAAAATTTCTCAAAGAGGACACAGAGAGCTGCAACAGCTCTTTTAGGCAGTAAGTTTTATGCCAGGAGTTTATTCCACTAGACTATTAAGGAATCTCTCCTAAAGAATTAAGCACTTTTGAAAACAGCTCCTTAAAAATGGAACTGGCATGCAGTGGTTTGGTCTGTGGTGAAGAGTAATAAGCAGAGAGACAGAGCAATGTCTTGGAGTGAAATAGAGAAAATATTGATCACATTCAATTGGCTGGTGGAATATTATAGACAGGAGATGACTAGGGAGAAAAAGTAAGTCTTAAGGCTCATTTTGTCTTTCTTAAGGGGGAAAACTCACTTATTTTTCTTTCATGTTACTTAAGGAAGATCATGACTAGTGCCATGTGGACTGCCACTTTATTACTTACCTCTTCAGCAATTTTAATAAATAATATTAGTGCACTGTTATCATAAATGAATACACATTAAGTATAATTTAATCCCATTCCTGGAACTGTCCAAGGCCGGGTTGGATGGGGCTTGGAGCAACTAGAGCTGGTAGAAAGTGTCTGTGCCCATGGCAGGGGGGTGAAATGAGAAAATCTTTAGGGTCCCTCTCAACCTGAGTTGTTCTATGATTCTGTGATTCTATTTTGCAAAACGATTACTATTGTATATTTTAAGTGCTATTGCACCTCTGAAAACTGGGATGGGAAATTTCTGGGCAGGGGGAGCTTGGATTGTTCTGGAAAGTCCTGTACATGAGCACAGCTATCACTTGCTGGAAAACTGTCCAGCCCTCATCAAAACTGCAGTAATAGGAGAAGAAAATACAAATCCATGTGCAACATCTCCCTTTGGGTTCATATGGTGCTGGGAGCTCTAGAGCCATGGGGTGGCACAGCCAACATGCAGCCTCAGTGCTGGAGATACAGAGGAGTCACCCATTTCCCAGAATCATAGAATCAATAAGTTTAGAAAAAACTTCTGACATCACTGAGTTCAATCATTAACGCAGCACTGTCAAGCCCACCACTAAAGGATGTCATCAAGCACAACATCTACACATATTTTTAACACTTTCAGGGATGATATCTGGACAGTCTGTTTCAAAGCCTGACCATGCTTTCTGAGAAGAAAATTTTCCTAATTTCCAATCTAAACTCCCCCTTGCCATTTTTTCCATTTGTTCCTCTCCCATCACTTGGTACTTGGGAGAAGACATTGACTCTCACCTGGCTACAATCTCCTTTCAGGGAGCTGTAGAGAGCAGTAAGGTCCCTCCTGAGCCTCATTTTTTTCCAGGCTAAGCATCTCCAGCTCCATCAACCACAAGGATTTGTGTTTCAGGTCTCAGCCCATCAGGCTGTCTTGGTTCTGGCATGTGCTGTCTCACTTGTCAATGAAAAATCCCTCCTTTGCCTCAAAATCCCACGATGGTCCCCGTGCTTCCCAGCAGGAGGCTTTGTGGGACTGCTCTGGGTGAGCAGATGCTGAACAGGTAAAACCAAAGGCTCCTTCAGGAATTTAGGACTAAATTCTTTACTTGGTGGTGAGGCACTGACACAAGTTGTCCAGAGAAGCAGTGGCTGCTCCATTCCTGGAAGTATCTTAGGTCAGGTTGGATGGGGCTTGGAGCAACCTGGGATAGAGGAAGGTGTCCCAGCCCATAGCAGGGATTGGAATGAGATAATCTTTAAGGTCCCAAACCATTCTATAAATCTATGATGAATTCGGTTCTCCCAAAATGCCATGGAATTTCTTGGAAAAAATGCACTGCAAAAAGCAGTGTACAGCAGAGTTCCTTGTTGCTCTAAGTACAGTCTGAGTCACTCTCTAGAAGGCTGAGTAACTCCAAAAATCCGGGAAAGAGAACAGCACATGTTTCTACCCTTAAACCTACAGGAAGAGGAAAAAAAAGAAAAAAGTGTTTTATGGGAGGAAAAAGAATCCTCAATTATCCAACACAAGACAACTTTCCAAATCCAGCTCACCTAAGCCATTTTTTCCCTTTCTCTCCTTCCATGAGCCAAATGACTGCTGCAAGCAGGCATGGTGCTAATGGTCTTTTCTTCCCCATCCCTTCCCCTCGCTCCCCTAACCGACGGCAGAACTGCCGAGACTTCAGGAGCCTCTTCCTGCTCTCACTTCACAGGCTGAGAGGTGACAGCTTCGCCAGGGACTAATGCAGGGCGACATAATTGAATGTGGCCTGCAGCAAAGCAGCTGCCTGGAGCCACTGTTGATTGTAGCTGTCATCAGGTGGAGTTTGCTGCCGAAAAAACACGGTCCGGAGGAATGCGGCTCTGGCACGCAGCTCGTTCTCTGCTGCCCCTCCAACAGCTTTCTGCTCAGTAATTGTCACCAGCACACTCCTGAGCCAGCACAGATGCTCAACTCGGAATCATCAATACCATTCCCCATAACCTGGCCTTGGAAATTAAACATTAGCCCCAGTATTCCCATTTTCTGGAGGTATATTGTGTGTTTCGGCTTGTCAACCTCCATTTATTTATTTATTTATTTATTTATTTATTTATTTATTTATAATGGAAAACCTTAAATGATTTTAAAGATATTCCCTACGTCTGCTTACTTAACTGTCACAGGATGTGGGAGAAATATAATCTGCTAAATTAGGCATGAAAAACTGTATACAAGGAGAATGCTCCCTGATTTCTGCCTTGAAAAAGAAGTGGCTTTAATTACAAATTCAGATGAGGAAGCAATCACATCTTCCATTTATCCAGCTTTTTTCATTTCAAAGGATCCCACCACACTGAACAAGCAATAGGTTTAATCTTTTCTCCTTTATTTGGAGATTGTGAAGTGCAGAAGGAGTATGATAATATTTCATATGAACAAGGCTGCAGGATCTCTCTCATAGATGCAGTAAGTAATGTATATCTCAGATAATGCTGAGCTTTGCCACTTAA
Source organism: Oenanthe melanoleuca (assembly GCF_029582105.1). Taxonomy (NCBI): domain Eukaryota; kingdom Metazoa; phylum Chordata; class Aves; order Passeriformes; family Muscicapidae; genus Oenanthe; species Oenanthe melanoleuca. Next base: position 3,923,443 of record NC_079336.1, read on the forward strand.
ATCCTGCCTAAACTCTTAGTGGGAAAATAAAAAAGCCTCAAGATAAACTTGGTCTATTTTTTTTTTAAATTACTAATACTCCTAAGAGATTATAAATTGCTTGTGCCTTATTTAAGTGCAGTATACAGAATATAGCATAAACAGTACCATAGACCAAATAGAATATTTAAAATATTTAGGATACCATATTTAAATTTAAATACAAAATACAAACCTTGGACTGTATTAAAATACATAGAGGCTAATGAAGACAATCCTCTACTCTCAAATTATTATGCAGTTGGGCTGATAAATTACTTAAGTTTAAAAGGAGTAATTTTACTTTAAGTACTTGTCATTTGCATTTAAAAAATAAATCATATTGGTGTCAGTGCCTTTTAGACATCCAGCTCTTCCACATCAGTTGGCAACTAAGGAAGTTCAGGTACATCAGAGAGCTCAAAGTGGGTTGATTATTGAAAAGAAGATGGGGTATTGGAGAAAAGAAATGAAAAGAGGAATTGTCAGCCTGCACCTACTGGATGGTTTGGTTTGGTTGCCTTGCTGTTTGTATCTGCTTGGGTTCCTGGGATTTTGGCTTGCTGGGGGTGATGGCAAGGGCTTGGCACACACACCCCTTGCTGGGAGCAGTGCATCCCTTTGCCCAGCCTGCAGCACCCACAGCAGCCCATTGCAGGCTCAGGGGGTCCCAAAAGGCTCTACATACTGGATTTTGGCTTGCAGAGAGCTCTTCCTGAGTTCTGGGCCTTATTTGGGTTTTGATGACTTTGGGTTTGCAAAGTCCATCTCCCCACTGTGCTATGGTGGGGGTAAATGAGATGGCACTTAGGGATTGTATTAAAATTATTAAGCTTGCTTTTTCTAGTTTCCAGCTATGACTACATTATGGATGCTTCTTTGACTTGGTGCTAAAGGAACTGGGACCAACATTTTCTCCTTTGTCCTGTCCTGAATGTCTCTTCACTGCTGCAAATAAGAAATAATTCTGGTATGCAACTGATGCACAACAAGGAAAGTCTCCACTGTGTTTATCTTATGAACATCCTGAATGAAAGCTGTGGCTTTTTCAGGTTGTCCTTATGGTGGTTTCACAGCAATGTAACTTTAATGACTTCACCAGGGTTGCTGCTGATAGATGTCCTCACAAGGAATCAAGCAGAACACATCACTCTTCTGCAGGGCTCCTCTGCTGCAGACAGAGACAAAAGGTGTTTCCTTCCAAACCTCAGCTACCTAAGTATGTTGTGAAATATTTTTCTCCTTCCCTGACAGAACTGGATCTGCTGTTTATGAAAAGCAACTGAAATATTTCTCCCCCTCCTTGTCAGAACTGGATCTGCTGTTTTTTGAAAAGCAAAGATTAATTATACAAGGTTTAGCCACAAACATCTGTTTTTCCTGCTTTAAATAAACATGTCCCTTCATCTGGTACTGAGGGTTCTTGGGGAAGAGCTGTGCAGTGCAGAATATCACCGTGGGTTAACAAGACTGGCCTGATCATCTTGTCAGGGATGACTCTGTACCTTACCCAAAACACAAGCAAGCAATATTCTCATAAACAGTTTTAAAAAAAAAGTATTTTTAGTAGGAGATCATGATGCCAGCTCAGCTGTCTGCTCGTATTTAGATTTTGGGAGCTTGCAAGAGGATTAAAACCACTTGTTTCTTTTCTTCCTCTCTTTCCTTTTTTTCCCCCTTCCTTTCTTTTCTCTCTCCCTCTTCTTTATTTTTTTTTTTAAACTTGTCACTGCAATAAAGTTGGCTGCGGCTCTGGGGAGTCCTCTGTAAAGTACAACGCCCTGGGCTACGGGAGATGGAGCCCTCAATAACTGATATGAAAGGTCCTTAATTAAGCACTTAGCATTTCAAGGCGGCTGTGACGGGCAGCCACAGACCGAGCTGGCAGTCCGTCACCACCGATCGGCCACCGACATCACTAACGCGAGCTGAGTCGAGTCTTTTGTACTTGAGGCGAGGAGCCCCGAGGCACAGGCTGATCTGGTGACCCTCCCAGATCCACTTTCCCTGCCGGAAGGAACTGGATATCGGATGTGACAACACTGCAGACGGGAACGTGGCGTTTTTTTATTTCTCCCCCCACCCCTGAAGAGCAGGGATTGAGGAGAAAGTTGGAATGACGGTGGCACTTTCTTGGCTCCGTGCGTTGGTATGAATATGACCAAACCAAATGAATGAATAATTATGAATGTATTATGGAAGCAGAAGGGAAAATCCTGTTGCTGTTGTGCATTCAATTATTTCACCAATTGGGAGGTGAAATTGAGAAGAAAGTGCTCCTTCCCGTTCTCTTTGTAATCCACCGGACACGAGAGCATCAGTGATTCAGGGGAAGTTTATCTTTATATTAAGGAGAGGGGGAAGAGTCTGGTGGCATTAAAATGGAAAGGGTTAATGGAATGAACTATAGATTAAATTGTAAAGCAATCAGAGAAAACCAAACACTTTATAGCAGACAACCATCTTCTGGTGTTTGGGTCTGTGTCAAGCCATGGATGTGGAAAATTAAAGCCATACTGAGAAGGGAAATGAACCATGTCTAATACATCCCCAGCAATAAAATGTTTTCACTAGGACTGTAAAACTGTGGCTTACATTAGGAAAAAGAAAATCAAACTATATGTCAATTCCACATCATGGGACATGAAGTGTCCACAAAAATTTATATTACTATTTAGAAGTGTTTCATTCTGGTGTTTTATTGTGATTGGATGCGCCCTTCTCAGTATCTTTTGACTGGTATGAAAATGATTTGAACTACTTTTTTAGCATTTATTTTACATCTATTACCTGTTCTATTACTTTTTATTATTTTATTGTGCTTGTGTAGAGGATTTTGCACAGTTTTCATTATAATGTAACATTAAGTCAATTTATTTGTGTATTACACGCTGTATAATTGCACCTTTTTTTGTGGAACAATTTGGATTTCATTATCCAACAAATCAGCAGCGTTACATTTTGAAAAGCTCTTGTTAGAAATCAAGTGCATTTTCCAAGTAAGACAACAGAGGTCAAGTTTGCACCAAAAAGGGAGCAGAAGATTCCATGCCTAAAACACTTGCACAGATGAGAAAGGTCATGAGGGAAAGAGAAATCCTCATTTCTTGGAGAAATTTCTATAATCCAGATCAATGGAGATCAATGTTTTCAAGGAGGGAAATAGTGTGTAACAGGGTGGTCTGACACAGAAAAAGTTTGAAGGGGACTAGATCAAGGCAAAACCAAATGGGTGCAGGGAATGTGTCAAATGGAACAGCATTTTTGTTTAAAATTCTTCCATATCATTCTGTTCCTTAATTTACAAGTGCCATAAAGAGTCTAACTAACGTAGGCAAAGCTGAGTGTACATCTGTTTGTGCAGATCTGCTTTGCTATCATTTATCAGGCTGAAACCTTTCATGAGAGGTGACAGAGCAGCAACTGCAGCTCTCTCAAAGGTGAACTGACAGCCCCTCTGAAAAAGAAATTCAAAATAACATTTTAAATAGCACAGAAATAGGAATGAGAAGAGATGTGAAGATACAAACCTTCACTTTTATTTAACGGGCAGAAGTTGCTGTGTGGATCCCTCAGTTCTTTGGTGGTTACAGCTTCAGTCACAAAAGTTAAAATTAGCTTGTGAGTAAATAAACAGGGAGGTTGCACCTTGAAATCAAGTTATGAGGAAACCTTTACCACTCCTAAGTCTCCTATGTCTTTCAGCTGTCCTGACACAGTGGACCCACCAGTTTTCAGAGGTGCATAATTTCACAGAGTCATTAATGTTGGAAAAGACCTCTGGAATTATCACGTCCAGCTGTCAACCCAGCATCTCCACCATGTTCACCACTAAGCCATAAGTGCCTGAACACTGACTGGGGATGGTAATTCCACCACTTCCCTGGGCAAAGTATTCCAAATTTCATGCAAATTTCCTTTTCTAATTTTTTCTTTTCTGTTTATCAGGGGTTTTAATGAAAAATATTGAATTTACAGATGAGGACATGCATATTATAAGGTATTTGTGTCTTTACAGTGGTGAGCACAACCCATCTAGAGTATCACTTGAACTTCCATGATCAGTGAGCCCTCCAGGACTTCCAGCTATGAGAGAAACAATGGAAATAATCTGCTTTTAGTGCTTTAAATGTTGTCAGCTTTTATGTGGCATTGAAATCCACTGAACTGAAATGTATGCAGAAAAAAAGAAATGGAATGGTATTCTGCAAATGCAATTTTTTTTCTTGTATTGAAACTATTTTGCTGTTAATAGATTTATTCCTCAAAAATATTGTTCTGACAGACCTTATGCTCTGTCCTGAAATTCCTTAAGGAAGATGTGAGTAAAAGCAAAACAGATTTAGATGCTTTTTTCAAATGTAACACTTTTTCAACAAATTGTCAAGTTCACTCTTGAGCTATGGTTTAAAGTCTTCACCTGCTTCATGGTAGCAGATGAATCAGATTTTAAAAAAAGTGGAGTATTTAAATTACTAATAACACCTTTTAACTCAGTCTTTTAATTCTCTTCTATCACAACTGGCTCAGAAGCTCTACTGCAGAAAGTTCTTGTTTACTCCTGCCTTCTACCCCAACCACACCCCAAATCACAATGAATTTCAACAGCTCCCAAATGTGAAGCAAAGGATAGCAGCAGAACATTGTGGAAGACTGCCCAGGCATTTTTTTTTTTTTTTTTCCTTTTCTAATGTCTGTAGTTCAGGCTCTGGACTTTTCATGAGTGTATAGGTGCTGTATATTTGAATATTCTAACATTCAGTGCTCCAATATTAAAAGCACCACATATTTAACACCCAGAATTATTGAGGTGATTTGAACAACTTTATGGATGTAGTTTTTCACTTTTCATGAGACTGATTTTAGGGATGGGGTCATCCATCTATACTTGGCATTGGTGAGGCTGCATGTAAATATTGTGTTTGGTTTTGGGCCCCTTGCTTCAAGTAAGACACTGAGATGCTGGAGCATGTCCAGAAAAGATCAATAGAGATCTTTTCCTACCTAAGTAAATCTGTGATACTATGACAAACAAACAAGGAGTTTCCCCCCTTCTATAGTAATTTGCTTTATTTTTGGTGAGTATTTATGTCTTTTATGAGCTGAGAAGGTCCCAACATCATCCACATGCTAGCAAAGTCCATACCCAACTCCAGCACAATGCTAATAAATGTTTGTATGTGTGTCTGAAAAAAATATCCAACTCCTCTTCCCACACAGAGGGCAGAGAAACCCTTGACTTCTTTCTGGTAGATGGTCACACATTGTAATCAGTGGAGTAATGAACTCCATCTTCAAAACACATTGTCATAAATGGGGTTGACAGCTGGGTGGGTGATGATCCACTGTGAAGTGTTTTGTCTCAGTTACTCAGTTTCTTACAAACTTTGAAATCCAGCAAATACAACAGTCAATAACCCTGAGGGTCTGGGCTTTTTCTTTTTCTTGACTCAATTTCCACATGTAAAAGGGTAATGGAGCTTTTCTGTGGCTGCTCTTGAATAGTTTGGTGGTTTTTTGAGGGCAAGAGTCTTTTCAGTGGCAAATTATTTCAGTGGCAAATAAATTGCTTCAAAATGCACTGTTGTTATTACTTTCAACACTTTTAAATGCTTACAAATGCACCCCAAGTCCCATGGAAGGTTTAATTGATTCCAACCAAAAGGAGCAACCCTGAACCTCAGAAGAGAGGAGCAATACACCAAAAATGTTCTAGAAGAGTGGAACAAGAGCCCACATGTTCAGCACAGAGTGAATAGTCTGACAACTAAAAACATAATTTCCAGAGTTTTTATCTCTTGTATGGAAATAAAATATGAAGATTTTCCAATGTGATCGATAGAAAAAATTGTCTCAGCACTGCAATGATAAGAATAAACTTTAACCTGAACTTCTAAGTAAGAGACACAGGTCAGAAGCACAGTAATATAATGAGAAGAGAGAATAACATGCCTAATTTCTGTCCCAAGTGCTGGACAAAAATGTGGAAATATCCTTAAATGACAGAACCCACCATTTCTCAATTGTTGTCAAAGTAACAAGTCTGTCATATAACAACTCCCAGAAAGTGCAATCTCCTTTATTTTTTAATAATCTTGGTTCATGAAACATTCCTTTTGCTTTCTCCACACCTTGAGTAAGTATTTATGACCACAAATGCTCAGACTCTTTAATGGGCATTTGTACTGGATGCAGTGGAATTACCCCAGAGATCTCCCATTATCTTTACCAGTATTTTTCTTCCATGTTCATCCATTTCTGCTCTATATTTATCTCAGAAAAGCATCTTGAGTCCCAAAGAAGTGTTTGATAATAAGAATTCATAAGCAATGACTTATGCATAAGCAACGACCTATTTACATGCAATTGATTCTGTGGGGAGAAGGGAGCTGAACGTGGATGACAAACTGCACGACACATCCAAGACCCTTTTAATTTACATACCTAATCTGGGGATGGATTCTGCTCTCTGAAATGCAGTTTGTTCCCTCTTTGCTGTCTCTTGCCCTCTTGTTCTGGGAAGCAACTGCTCTCAAAAAGTCCTTAACTGGGCACACCCCTGATTTAGTAAATCAGAAAACCTTCATTCCTATGAAGGGAATTCCTTGCACAGGGAATCTGCAGTGGAGTAGGATTTTTTTTTTTTTTTTTTCAGTTATATTTAAAAGAAGAAAAAGTAATGATACAAATGTTTCTGAGTGTAAAAAAAGGATTTAAGATTAGATTAGATGCACTGCACAGTCTTTGGCTAAAAGTTCAGGTGTGCCTGTAGCAGCAACAAATCCTTTTTCCTCTGCCCCATATTCCCCAGTTTCTCATTAGCTGGTTACAAATGTTGCTAAAGGTGAAGAAGAAAATAGCCCAAAACTGCTGTGACAAAGGAAATTAGTTTAGCAAAAGCTCAAATAAAGAAGAAGTGGGTTTTCTCAATTCAGGGCTTTATAATTATGATTATTTGATTTTATTGTTTGCTGGGGAGAGTCAGAGTTTCGAACAGCACTGGCACGTAGCTATTTCCTCTCTTGTGAGAAAGATGGGAGATGACATGTCAGTGCAATTCTTTGTCAGAAATATACATCTGCATGAAGAGAGTAGAGTTAAAAATTTAATCTGCAAAGCTATTTAGAGAGTGGATAGGCCTTGACAGGCCTCCCAAATGTATTAAAAGAACAAGAACAGCAGAGTTATGGAAAAAAAAAGCTGTTGCAAGCAAACAGAATGAAACTAAGCTTTCTTGACAGAATCAGTTTGCCAAATGACTTTAAAATTGCACTATGTCTTGTAGTTTTTTCTTAAATAGATTTTAATTTAGATGTGTAAAGCAGAAGAAACTTGCTTAACTTCAGAGACCCACACAGCTTTTCCTTCAGAAAGGGGAAAGAAAGGGACCCTGACAGTGCTGTTTAGTCAGGTCAGGAGGCTGAAGGATGAAGGAGGGATGGAAGGTGGTGGGGATGAGCAGCAGCTCCGGGCTCCAGAGAGCTGATTTCAGCTCTTGCCTAAACACACACTCTGCCTGTGACTTTATGGAAGTCATTTGATCTTACTGGACCCAAATTAAAAAATATTGTGAGATTTGGGTTCCTGCGTTGCTGAAGTACACATGGAAATGCTGCCCTCTTTGCCATGTGCATCCTGCCTGTGAAAATAAGACATCCTACATTTTTTATTGGCCTTTTCTGCATATGGAACAAGTCTTGGAGTCAGGGCACCTAAATGTAGGTGGCAGCCATTTTGCCTAAATAAATTTTTTTAAAATTAGACATCTTTCCAACTCAGTCATAATTTTCTTTACAGTCAAGGGTCAGGCAACTCCAGAGGCTAATTGGTTCTATCTATTTTAGGTATGCCTGTTAGAGCTGGATGAATCCCACACTGAAAAGCCCTTTGTTCTCCATTGCTTGTAGAAAAAAATTGATGACCAGTGTAGACTTCTACATGGCACAAAATGGGAATCTTTTACAAAGTTAAAGACAACTCTATTTCTTTAACAGTAGAGCACTCAGCACCAGGAGGTCTCTGAGAGTTATATTCAAGTAAACAATAGGGAGCAGCCAGGTCTCAGATATTTGAACCTAGTTCTGTTCCCTTGAAGCCAAACCTGTACCTCCCACTTTTACAGCCCAGCAGTGCAGAAATATTTGCACAATTCTGGGTTTCTCAGGTTTGATATGATCACATGGAGCTGCTGGCTGGACTGGAGCCTTCAGGGCTGTCCTGCAGAGAAGGGATTTGCTTCAAGGCATGGACAAAGGAGAGAGCAGTCCAACAGATGTTGAGTTCCTTGGCTTCCCTTCCTGTGTCACATATCTGCCTGACAACATTACTGCAAGCATAAGATTTCAAGTACCAAGGAAAAGAGCATTTCACAGTTGTAATAAGAGCAACTCTTGGCCACATGTAGCTGCTGACCATGAAAAACGAAGTCCATATGCTGTTGAATGACCTCAGAAGACCTTTCAGAAAACATTTTGTTGCCAGGAAATTGTATTGCTTTCAAAGTAGTCTAGAGATTGAAAAACAGAAAAATTCCACAGAATCACAGAATGACTTGGGTTGGAAGGGACCTTCAAGAACATCTCATTCCAACCCCCTGCCATGGGCTGGGACATCCCATTCCTTCCACTCTCCCAGGTTGCTCCAATCCCATCCAACCTTGGACACTGCCAAGGATGGGACTGACACAGCTTCTCTGGAGAAAGACTAAAAGTTAAATTCCCTGCTCAAACAATTCTCTTAGTCAGGAGACAGTGAGAACAGTCAGTAGTCAGTAGGTTCTGATCTCCAGTTATTGCTACATTTTGGAGATTTTGCTGATATTGAAATCTGCTGTTGATTAAAGGATGGGAGAAAAAAAGAGGAATTAATATATCACTTTCTTTTCCATTATCATTCTGACCTTTTCTATTTAAAATAAATATTATCACTATATTCAAATAGTGCAGTTTAGTAATCCAGATTGTTTTAGGGCATTGTATTAATAATATTAGTGGTATGTAATAAACAACAAATTATTTAATATAACAGAATATATTAAATGACATGATTGGAAATTAATAAAAAACACTTATATACTTCAACAATAAAATTTTAGAGTTTAAAAGGTTTGGAATTACGGGGTTTAATACTCCTTAATAAGATTTTTTACTTTTTTTTTTTTTTTTTTTTTTACTGATTTCTGATTCAGATACAGCTTTAGATTTTGTTCTGCTTAGAACATCTCTTTTCCAGATGTCAAACTACCTGGAGGATATATTTAGCTTCCTGCACTACTGTGATACCATAACACAGCCAAAATTACAAGAACACATTGTATAAAAATAAGATTCCCTGAAGAGAAAGGTAAGGGAAAATAAATGGATTGCATAAGCATGGGGAGAACAGAGAAAATGGAGTAATTGGGAAGAAAACAGGGACCTGAACCTTAAGTATAAATAACAGGAATGCACAGTGTTATTTGTGGTTGTAGCAATGATAGAGATTTAAAGGGAAAGCTGGAAGGATTTTGCATGTGATATATATTAGAAAGTTGTAACCCTTGGATTTCATGTCTGAATATAATAATCAGAAGACTTGGAGGTTGCTGGTACCTAGCATGGTGCTGGGTAAATTTTTAATTTCTTGAAGGCAAGGTTGTCTTAGGTAACTTCAGAAATACTCACCCTGTGGTTTAACAGCAGAGCTAAGAAGTCACTGTTAAATCTTTTTTTTTTTTTTTTTTTTTTTTTTTTGCCTCTAGAGGGTGGTTCCTCATTCTGAAGAAAAAAAAAAATAAAAAATCCCAACTATATCAGATAATTCACAGCTGGAAGCAGCTATTTGTTTCCTTTGAGCATAATGGAGATCTGGGTGATGATACCTGGCTTAGACAAATGAGACAGTTGAACTGAATTGTTTCCTTGATTCCACACTGAATCCTGTCTCAGATGAGTGCATCTGAGGCCAGTGACTCCTAGCAGTTGTGACCTTAGGCCTCTTTTCTTTGAAAATTAAATAGTGTTATCTAACCAAGGGAGTCTCTTAAGGATGCTCATGTCAAGGTATGTGCACATATTCCTAAGTGTGTAAATAAATAAACAAGCCAGGTTTTAAGTAAAGCCTGTTTTGGAATAGATAGACTACCTAACTTTCATGGATTTATCACTGAAGCTACTGAATATAAAAAAAAAGTAAAGGAAAAGGATGTAACCAAAATATCAATGCATGGAGCTTTCATACAAACAAGAACTTTGAGTAAAAGGAGCTTGTCTTTGATTTTAAATGTTTCCTAGGCATCCATATGTCAGTTGTTATTACTTTTTATGTAGCTAGAGTGCTGGTTATGGTACTGCAGCAGCAGAACTAGAAGGAATTTATAGTTCTTTCCATACTGAATTTCTCCATAATCAACAGGATCTAGCTGCTGCACACTCAAACAATCTTTATTTGCCCTAAGTTTTCATTCTTTGATTTTAGCACAAAACCCAGAAGTGGAAATACAGCAGGATATAGGAACCAGACAGAGAACTGAGAGAAAAATGTAGTAACTCAAAGTGCAATTTACCCCATATATTTTAGTACAAATTTTGCAGACATGAGGAGTAGTGGCATGTGTTAGAAAGTCTTTAGATAATATGCTACCATTCAAGAAGCAGCATCAAATCTTGATGAGAGTTTGAATAGGTAAATCTTTGAAAGTATATCACTAAACCAATACAAAAATGGTGATGACTAATTTTATACAACACAATCTACAAATAAGCACTCTGCCTCCCATTCTATCCACCCAATCCATTACCCAAGCCTATGTCTCTCTAAGAGACCTGAAGTTATTATAAATCATCTTTGGATGCAACATTTCATGCTTACAGAAACTCATACACTGAATGCCTTTGTAGGACTTTAGGATGTAAAATATCCTCAGGCCTTAGATCCTATTGAGGAGTAATAACACATCCCTTGCATTTAGAAGCCTATGAAAGGCATAATTTTTATTCCCAGTCCTAGCCTTTAGGTGTCAGATTAATAGGGTGTAGAAGATTTAAAAGTGGCATCCTGAGGCCCTGAAAGCAGGATTCACCTAACCTAATTTTAGCCATCTAAAATTTAGTGGCTTGGTTTAATAGCCCACATATGCTGTGGTTCCAAGTGCCATCTGAGTCTGGGGAGCTGCAGCTGGAGTCCAGGTGGAATACTTTGGGGCATCCCAGATGGCACTAAATGGTCCTGTTTAGCCAGCTGACTGATCAGTGTCTGCTTCACATTAATGACCCAGGATTTGGTTTGGTACAGGATTAACACACTGAAATGTAGGTGTTCACAGTTTAGGCCCAGAATGGGAATTTGGCCAGCATAGTTGAGTTGCCTAAAAAAGTCCATCTAATTCATTTGAGATCATAGAACCATTGAATTGTTCAGGTTGGAAAGATCTCTGAAATCATCAGATCTAGCTGTTAAATTCCAGGGGCATTTCTTAAAAACTGTGCTTGCTTCACTGCTAAGAAAACAAAAGAATTTCTTAGAGAGCAGAAGATGACTGAGGTTATCCCCTATTATCTTGTTTTTCCAGGTCTGCATCACCTGGGCCATGCAGATGTCTCAGATTGCCCAGGGCAGTGTTTAGGTGGTTATGCAACAGAAACAATCTCCAAAGAGTCCTTGGGAGCTTTTCTGCTGGTTAAATGTAGGTGGCTATTGAGTGAAAGGGGAAGTTATGTAGGAAGTAATTCCTGTATTACTTGATGTAATACAGGAAGGACTCTGGACTCACAGCTGCTGTTGGGGTGAATGCAGGTGAGAGCTACAAAAATGATGAGAGGGATGGAGCATCTCTCCTATAGTGAAAGTCTGAAAGAATTGAGTATTAGAGAAAAATTCTTCTGTGAGGGTGATGAGGCCCTGGCACAGGGTGCCCAGAGAAGCTGTGGCTGCCTCTGGATCCCTGGAAGTGTCCAAGGCCAGGCTGGACAGGGCTTGGGGCAACCTGAGATAGTGGAAGGTATCCCTGCCCATGACAGAGGAGTTGGAACAAGGTGATCTTTAAGGTCTTTTCCAACCCAAATCAGTCTCTGATTCTGTAATTCTATGATTTATGGAACTTAGAAGCCTATGCAAGGCACATTTTCTAGAGCTAGACATCACTTTCTCTATATGTGGCAATTTCCCAGCCTCTGTTCATATCTTGTTGAGTGCTCTTAACCAGGATTATTAAACAAGAATAAACTTTATTTAATTTTTTTTTTTTTTAGAGAAGTCCAAATATATGTTATTACCCAATTTTTCTAACATTATTGAAGTAGGAAATGAATAATGACCTATTTGGGAGATGATTCCTCAGCTTTTCCAGCAAAACCATTCTACCTTTGGACCATTGGCAACAATCACAGAAAGAAAAGGACAAAATCATCAGTTCAAAATAAAAACTGTATTCAGCATATTAATCTTTGTGGGTGTGTTCATGCTCATGAGTTATTCACAAAAAGATTTAAGTTTTCAGCAAAACTTTTTGCTTTGTCTATTTGTGCTGTACAATGGACCAGTAGAGTCACAAGATCCTTGCTGAGAGGAACTGATATTTGTAGAATATGAGTTATATTCTGTTTATTTCAGTGTATTCAGAATATTTCAGTATATTTCTGTTTCTTCCAAGCATTTCTCTTTCCAGTGTCAGAATTAAACACCTCTGGGTTCAAACACAACATTTTAGCATTGCTTCTGCTCAGAGGTTAATCTGTGTTGAGAGAATGAATTTATGTTTTGTAATGAACACTGCAGAAAGTGTTTGAATATCTTAGTGACTTGGCTAACTGTGATCAAGTTGTCTAGATGAAGGGGCAAATATGAAGTTTTTTTACTCAGGAGCTCCTAAATTCAGATTTCATAGGTGATGCAAAGAAGGTATAACTACATATACTTAACAATAGATGACTGTCCCAAAAAAATGTCTAGAAAAATAAAATGGCATGCTTTGAGTCAGTGGGGAGAGAAAGAAAGAAAATATTTGACTAACTGGATATCACAAATGTTTTTCCTGTCCATTGGATCAGTTCTCCCAAAAACATGACATTGGTCATCCAGACCTGCTCCTTTTAGGACATAGTTCATCTTACTGTTAATACTTGGCCAAACTTTCACCCATAAAAAACAGCAATTTTATTCTCATTTAATATATTTTTTTCTCTCTTTGCAAGTGTTTTTCCTGAATTTCACTGGCCTGATAACAAGAATCTGCCAGCAAGTTTAGGTCTTGTTCAGCCTCCACATTTGTGAGTTTAAATCTGATTCACTCCTAGAAGAATCAATTCACTGCAGCACAAGGTCTGCTTTATTACACCCTGTACTTACTGATCCCTGATGTTCCTTGCTACACTGACTCTGAACACAAGCTGAGGGATTGTACTAAAAATTTTAATGCCCCTAAAGTTAGATTCAGAATCTCCACTGATTCAGTTATGCAAAAATTGCTAATTACTTTAAGCCTAAAGCCAAGACCAAGGTTTTCTAAATCTTTCATAATGCACTTAACTATAACATAGCCACTCATATCCAGTCATGTGTTGATGCAAATTTATCCACTACCTTTATCTTGGTTGAAGACAGACTCTATCCCAAGCCTGTCCAAAATATTAAAGCTAAGTCTGTGCAACATTTTGATGCTTTTAAACATTTAATAAAACGTAAGTTATGCCAATTTTTAAAATATTCATTACTGTGTGTCTTTAATTAAATGAATATTTTGGTAAGGATTTATTTAGTTAGAGACTTGGGCTTGCTCTTGTTTTTTGGTTTTTTTTTTAATTTTTTTTTTTTTTAATTTTTTTTTTTTTTTTTTTTTTTTTGCCACGTTAGGTTTGAGAAAACAGGTCACCTCTGCAGATAGATTGCAGCAAATCTGATTTATGGTCAAACCCTACAGAAAAGGAATCTCTATGAAATATTCACTTTGATTCAACTGCAGTGGGAAAATGTAAAAATAGAGAAAGCTCATGACATGATATATGAAAATAATTCATTCTGCTGTATATAAAAAATGAGGGGATCCAGCAGCATCAATGATTCATCCTCTGCTAATACAAATTCAAAGCAGGGGAAATACTGTATTTTGTAAAACAACAGGCTGACAAGAGTTAAGCTGCCAACTATTGTTTGGGATCATCATTTCCTGACAAACTGGGAAGATGATTATTGTTTTTTTTACCTGCTGCAGCTTCCTGCACACATTTAGCCTTCACAAAGGCCTTTCTATCTCCTTCACACCATCCACAGACATAGTAAGATTGTGAACAGCTGGTGAACTGTTTTGACTGTTTTCAGTGCATGTCTTTTTTTTTTTCCTTCTTTCTTTTTTTTTTTTTTTTTTTTTTTCCTTTCCCCAAAGCATACCCTGTCCTATTGTGCTTGTGAAATATTCTTGATCAACACACTGGGTCAGCTCCTGAGCTGGTGTAAATCAGCAGAGCTCCACTGAAGCTGAGACAATCATCATGTAAATCAAGGATTTACACCAGCTGGGAATCTGGCCCACAGATCCAAAGACAAGCAAATAATTCACAGTGAATTATTTATAGTGTGAGTTTCACGTGGTTTTCTGCTTATGAAAATCTTTGATTTATTTTGCATTCTATGCAAAGTTGCTCCAGAATGTTTCCTTTGGCAAAGAATCCTCTGGACTGCAGAAGTCTCAGTTTACAGGTGATGGGTGTTATTCAGAGTAGGTTGTTGTGAGTCTGGGGAAAGACCCATGAGTTTTTCATAGTATTTGCTCTTGTAGCTTGCTCTTAGTGACATAAACATTTAAAATAGTGTTGGTATTATTTAGTGTTTTATTTTACCTTATTGAATTGCAGATCTAGAACCACAAAGAAGGTTCTTTCATGCAGTCCATTGGTAATGAAGATCCTTGACCACAGTGGAATCAGGTAGGAGGAGGAATATTTCAGTGATTTCAGTATGAGATACATTTACAATCCCTTCCTCACTTGCAGAAACCCTTTTTACTTGCTCATGCAAATCACTTCAGCTTCTCCACACCATATTTTCCCTATCTGTAGAATTTTGGAGTAATTAATGTATCTTTAGGTTTCCAAAATCTCAGTATTTATTGTGATAAAACCAAGGGAATTTTCATGAACTTCATGGATAATTATATTACATATTTCTTGACACGTCTTGGAATGAGAGGGAGTCACCTAATTCTTTTCATGAGGAATTCCTCTCAGCTTCTCTGAAACATTTATCACCTTTCACTATCTGGGCTGGAAATAGCATTTACTTATTTATTTACTAACAAACTAATCAGTCTTTGTGGTCTTAACCTGCTGCTCATTTTCTCTGAGCACCAAAGACACTGCCAGTCTTAAATTTTAGCTAAAACTGCTCAGTGTTGCTACAGTTAACCCACTATTTTGAGGTGTTGCTCAAATGCCACTAATTGAGACAAATTTTTTTAGGATTATTTCAGCATAAGGTTTTTAGGATCACTCACAACTCTGTTTCCAAGATAAGATGCAGAAGTCAATTTTTCTTGGGACCAGAAGGACGAATAAATGATTTTAAGACAAGCATAAAAAAAACCTCTGTTGGAGTCACCTCCACGTTAAACATACAAAATATTTATTATTTCTTGCTGCACAACAGGAGTGTTGGAGCCAATATTCCTCCTCTGCTGTCCCTTATTCCTCTGGAGCAGCAGTGTGGCACATCACCGGGGTGAGAAGTGATGCAATTTTTAATTTCAGTCCAACGTGGTGCCTGGGAGCAGCTTTCCTTGCGGGGAGTTCAGAAGGCAATAATTGCTGTGTGCATGGCAGCCAGCCTGATCAATGGGCTCTGAAGCCTGTGTGGCCAGCTCTGCCCAGCCCCACCATTTGCAACCTAATTAGCAGCTGCTCAGAGATGGGAAACAGGTGCAGATCCGGGCCCAGGCCAGGCAAGCCTGCCTATAATTAACAAGGAAAAAAGGGTCAGATATTGGGAAGAATATCAAATCTTGGTCCACTGGGGCTATCATGCTGGCCTCAAAGGCATAGTCACCTGAGATCTTAGGCATGCTAATGTAAATTATGCAAGCTTTCAAACAACATGGCTGCATAATCAGTTGGCAGGGAAGAAATGACTGGCTGGTTTTGTGTGGTTTAGTCTGAGTGCTTAAAAAAGAAATAGAAAGGATTTCAGTGTTCTCACTGTGTTGCTTTTTTGTTTTGCAAATAACAGTGGTTTGCTGTTGAGTAAACAGAGGAGAAAAAGCCTGACTTGTCTACTGTTAGTGGTAATGTGCAGGCATATATTTTAGCTCTGACATTTTATTTAATCGTGAAACTGAGTGAACACTTATAAATGCAGAAAAATTGATTCTGAATTAACAAGGATAACCCTGGTTAACACTTGTATGGGCTCCTCTTAGCTGGAAGTTGAAGACTTCCTAATATCAGCACTGCTTTCCACATGTACTTGTATAACTTGTGAAGAACCAAATTGCTTCTCTTGGGTGCTAAAAAGGAAGTTTTTGATGACTGGTTGATTCTGGCCATGGTGATGGTACTCAGGGCATCAACTGGGGTTTCAGATCCCATTGGGCCAAGCAGGATATTTACATGAGAGAAAAAGGAAAGCTTTCCACATCAGAAGAAAAAGATAGGAAACTACCCCAAGGTAGTTAAAATGTATTGATGACTTGACAGAACTTCCTGGATGCCAACAGGTACTTCAAAGGAAGGACTGTGTCCCCGTGAGGTGAGGCATAATCCTTCCATTTGCCCTTTGAAGTTGATCTGATTAACTTCAGTTCTGCAGCAGAGCAGAGGCCAATCACACACATTTATACTAATGAGCCCATTACAGAACAGATCTAATTGAGATGTTATTGTGTCATTATGTACACACACACACATACACAAGCTCATGACCATTTTTTGAAACGTGGGATGCAAGGGAACCAAACTAAAAACACAATGAGAAAGAAGGCAAGGGACTTCTTAGTCTCTTCCACTCTAAAATTTCTGCACATGTCATATTTAAATGCCTACTTTTAGTAAAAGAGCAGCCAGAAATACATTTTTTCTGTATTTCAGTATTTTCAGTAACACTGTTTTTCACCAGTTTTTACAGAATAGATCCTTTCCTGCCTCCTAGTAACTTACTTTATCTAAAAATACAATTATTTTATATACTTTCTCAAAAATAAAAGAAGTGAGTGAATATCTCAGATCAGGAAGCACGACTGTTTTTTGACAAAATTGTTTTTTTGCAGGGTGGGGGGGAATTAGACCCTGCTGAAAGCAGAAGTATTTTGCAGCTAGAACGGCTGTGAAATCATTTTAGCTATCTAGATCTTTTGGATTTCAGCTCTTTGGTTGTTCAAATGTCCAGTTTCCAAACATTTGACAATTTCTTATTTCTTGCTCTGCTTTAACAGGGGAAATATCATAGGATCATAGAATGGCTTATGTTGGAAGGAGCATTAAAAATCATCGAATTACACCCCCCTGCTGTGGGCAGGGACACCTTCCACTGTCCCAGGTTGCTCCAAGCCCCATCCAGCCTGGCCTTGGACACTTCCAGGGATCCAGGGGCAGCCACAGCTTCTCTGGGCAGCCTGTGCCAGGGCCTCACCATCCTCAGAGAGAAGAATTTTTAAAAATCATCAGTATTTGGTATTTTTGCATTGTGGCAGAATATAATAGCAGAAGTAATGAAAACAGTGTAAGTTTTTAGAAGAGGAAGGATGCTCCTGTGCTTATTGGGCTCACTAGACCAGAATGTTTCTCAAGCAAATGCATTTCCAGGATCTTTCTGTCACAGTGGGAGTGACCATGTGTGCAGTACACAGCCAGTGAGAGGGACAAAAAGAGCTGGAAATTTAAGAGCCTCTGAGGTTAAGCAACAAATCCACATCCACACAATAAAGAATGGAAGTTTGCCAATGCCAAGTAAAGAAACCAACAACAAGAGTCCTGTAGGGACCTGGAAATTTTCTACTCTGAAATTTTACATGTGTGATTAGTTATAAGAGTGATAATTGTGAAAGGTGGCTTGTCCCAGAGATCTGGAGCATGTGTGACAAGCAGACCTGCCCCACCAAAGGGGTGTCACTGAATTCACAGCATCCTGATTTCTGTGTCAAAAACTTTTGTGGACTTGATGTGTTTTTTCAAAACTTTTTCATTCTGGTGAATCTGGCAGAAAATAATTTTACTCTGAAGTTGTCGACTGACTCTACTTGGTCTAGACATTAGCTTTGATCAGCAGATGGGGAATTGAGCCAATGTGGGCTTAAAACACCTGCCCAAGATCATGTGAGAAACTAAGGCTGAGCTGAAAATGTGTGCCAAGGCTATATATAGTTTATTTTTTCCTACCACTAAGAGCAAAATCCATGCAGCTTAAAAGCAGAAAGCAGGAAAAAAACATATGTCTGTTTCTTGACTCAATCACATTGTGATCATACAAGAGGCACTATTTAAGTTTCTTTTTCAAGAAGATAGAGCCACAAGAATTTAGAAAAAAAATTATATTACAAATATAATATGTTTTATTTGCATTTTATTTATTTATATTTATAGAAATAAATAAATTATATATATATTTATATATATATATATATATATATATTCTTTTTTTTTTTTCATTCTAAGAAGACATCTAGGAATAAATTTGCAGAACTGCCTCATTTTTACATGCTGGTCTTATGATTATGTATATAGGTCCAGAAAGCAGCTTGGAACAGCCAACCACATTTTTAGTAATCATTTACCCAGCCTTGTGTGTGATACTGCAGAATGTTATCATGGAATCGTAATATCATTAAGATTGGAAAAGACCTCTAAGTCCAACAGTTGAAGCTTAGTGATGCTGCATAAGAAGCCCAAATGTGTCCATATTTTTTTTTTCTTAAAATACAAGTCTTCTACTTTAATCTACTCTTTTTCTTACCCTGCTAGCTGCAGTGGTGGGAACTATTTTGTGCCTCTCAGTGGTCCAGACTGCAGTATGATATACAATGCCTGACAAAGTCCCACAAAACAGAATACAAATCACTCCATGTCATACTGGAAAAGGAAAGCAATGTGAAATTTCTTCAGTATCAGTAACTTTTCCTTCTTGAGTCTTCTGAGGAGATGATTTCAAGGAAAGAGAGAACTTTATAGCTGGAGATAATTTGGAGATGGGAAGTATGACTGTCATTTGAATTTGACAGCCTGAATTCCCAAGATGTTTTTTTTTTATTATTCTTGTTCAAAAATATCAGTGCTGATTCCAGAACTACACCCTTTGCCTAACATACAAAGTAAAGGAAATATTTATATATATTCTGCATATGTGAAGCTACATATACACACACACATTTTCAAATCTCTAGTGACTTGAAGTGATTAATTAATCATTGCAGCACCCCTGGGACAGGAATATTATCTCCAATTTAGAAGCAGTGAAATGGATGAAAACAGTTTGAGTGATTTATTCAGAGTAAGAAGCCAGCAGAGTAAAGAAACTGATTATGACTCATTTCTAACTCTTTGCATGAGCTACATATTTCTGTGGGTTACTGAGCTCAGTATTGGAACTCTGAATCCTAACACCCTTGAACTTCATGATTATTCCCATTGAATTGGCTTCCAACTCTTATAAGGGTTTATATTAAAATTTTTTTGCTGTTTTTTGGCAACAACTCAGCTAGAGAATAAAAAATTTCAGCATTTACCATTGGGTTCTAATTCTAACCATGCATTTCAGAGTACCAGCAGGTATGTACACACAAATAATTATTTGTTGGTCTTATGAAAGCTCTCACACCCCTTACTAACCTTATTTAATTTACTATCCTTAGACCATCATAGCTGAACTAATCATAGTCTTGTAATATACAGCAGAAAATATCATTGGAGTTATGATGATCAAAGGGAAACCTTGACATTTTTAATGTGATTAAACTGAAGGTACTAAAGTAAACCTCTTTTGCTACAGAATATAACTCATGCTTATTAGGAGCAGAGTTTTTCAGTGGTGTTTTTGGCCCATGGAAGAGCTTTCCTCTCTGGAAATGCATCCCCACAGTATTTTTAATATAGTTTTTCCCCTGCTACTGTCACACTGATGGTGTCTAGCCACCATCACGAGCACCAGACAAGGCAATCCAATGCTGAGACACTGAATTATTGCCAACCCATTTGTGCCATCTGCTGCACAAGTGTCTGTTGATGGAAGGGGTGGTGGGGCACCTGGTGACCACGATGTCAAAACAACATTTGTAAGGGCAGGCAGGGAACAGCCAAGGGCTGCATAAACAAAGCTGTGGAGCAGGCAAGAGACTGGGATAAGCAGAAACTCCAAGGCAAGCAAAACTGATGCTCTTCTGTTTGGTTTATTTGAGAATCCCAACCACATACATGGAGATGGCTGTCTCTGAAACGGTAGAAAAGTGGAATTTTGCTGCTTATGAGACACAGATATGATGCAGTAAGCACTGCTGCCACTGGAGAGCACAGAGAAAAAGAGGGCAAAAGATGAAGAAATGAGGAATGGAGCTATGGGATCAGGTTTGATCATCATCTGCCTGAAGGGATGGGGAAGGAAGGTAGAATGGAGTGCTGCTGTTTTGAGGGTTTGGTGTAGAAGTATCTGACAAGGCAATTAAGGATGTATTTCCATCATCTATAGATAGCCTGTTTTCCTCTTGTGCTCCTATGAAGAAATGTGGTGTCACCTATATAATATATGTAAATATTTATTTTGTCATAAACCAGTAATAGAATAAAATACTCACCCAAAATCTCTCCATTCCTACCCTTAGTGAATATTCTCTCCCTGTACTTCTGCCTGCACAATAGACTGTTGGAAGCTTCTAAACTTAAAAATGCCTCCCATCACTAAAAAAAAAAACATGATTTTTTTTCTATTTACCAGGTTTTGTGACTTTATAAGGAACTGCCACCATCTTCAGTGTGCTTGCTAGTTACCTGCTCTTTTTTTTTTTCTCCATAAAACTTAAGAACTCTCATACCATGTTCTTGCAGGATTCATGACAGACACCACTGAATTGAACTGATTTTTCGATTACTTTTAAACATATTTTTAAATAATTTGGTATAAACTCCATATGGGGTGCACTTTCCTTCTCTGTTTTTTTTTTTTCTCTCTCTCTTAGTCTCTCTCAAGTGACACGGATTTGTAGCACAAACTTTAAGTTGATGTGATTCGGTGAGGTTCATTGCTGGAGGCAATGTTATGCAATAGCTGAAAATCTTACAAATTTCAGATGGCAAACATTCTTTCGTGGCCTTTAAGGTCTTTTTGTGTGGATTGTTTTACATCTATGAATTACAAGATGTAAGTTTTACATTTTCTAACTGGCTTCCTAAAAAGTCTTATTTTTCTGCTTCTTGTTGCTTTCCAAGTAATATTCTAAACACAAACAAGGAATACAAATATATTACTTATTATGAATGTTGTTGTCTTTTTTATATTCAGGTCTGCTCCACGTGTTCAGTTGTAACAATAATTTGCATCTGGATGTCTAAAATACTGTGAAAAAATTGAGTAGCATAAATCTGCACGCCCCAAATTAGAAAACAAAAAGCCCAACAAGAAGTGCCTTACAAGCTATTCATCCATCCTCTAGGAAGAAGAGTTTCTTAGGATCAGTGATTCAGATGGCTGAAGAATTCAAGATCTGCAGTTTCCATGATCAGTATCAGGTGCCTTTTGACCATAATGTTATCTCAGGATTCTCTTCATTTTTTTCTTTCTTTTTTTTTTCCCTCTTGCAGTGTTTTAATAATTTTGAAGAATTCTGTGAACATTGATATTTCTTGGACCAGTTTCAGAGATCTTTCATAGAATCATAAAATCCTAGAATATCCTGTATTGGAAGGGACCCACAAAGATCACTGAGATCCTGCTCCTGCCCAGCACAGCCCTGAGAATCTCACCATGTGCCTCAGAGCTTGGCCCAAATGCTTCTTGAATTCCACAGAAACAGCAACATCTGTTTCCTCCAGTTTAATTGAATCTTTCACATTTTTTCAATCTCTGCCAGTTGTTGCATTCTCTCTAGAGCTAAGGTTCTCTTTTACTCTCCTCTAGACCCACTTCCTATTTTTATTGACGTACATTGTTCAGCTGAAGCCACAAAGTGCAGTGAAATTATTTGTTTTGCTTTAGAAATCTTCATATCTCCCAGCCTGATATTTAACTCTGAAAAAGAATGACAGAGAAGAGTCACTTTCCTCTAGTGAGGAGGAATTTTTATAGAAGGTGTTTTTGTATAAGGTGTTTTTGTAAAATAAGGTATTTTTGTAGAAGTGCTGACTGCTCAAACATCTCCCATTCTGTGTCAATTCATTTTTTACTGTATCACTCTAGAATTTTTTACTTAGACTTACAGAATTAAATCTACTTATATAGATTATAATTTTGACTTTTATTATTTTCCTGTGGCACACTTGCAGACCATTTAAGTGGAGTCATTCACAAAAATTAATAGCCTTACTCTCCATTTTGTAATTAAAATTCCTAATAACAACATTAAATCATACTTCTTGTACAGTATTTAAGTTGGGAACGACCCCTAAGATCATCAATTCCAACCATTAACCACTAAACCATATCCCTAAGTGCCACATCCATGTGCCTTTTGAACCCTTCCATGGATCATGATCAGACTGCTTCCTTGGGCAGCCTCTTCCAGTGCTTGACCACAGTTTCAGTGAAGATTTCTTTTCCCCAAAATTCAATCTAAACTTCTCCTGGTGAAACTTGAGGCCCTTTCCATGCATCCTGCCCACCTTTCCACTGGGAGAGGAGACCAAACACACCTGGTTACAATTTCCTTTCAGAATTCTTCTGGGATGCGAGATGTTACATTAGGTGTCTATAGAAAAACGATCCTTTATTATATTTATTTTACATATACATATATATATATACACACACATATATATTATTTTATTTTGCGTCAATCTGACCTTGACATATTTCAGTGACAACAATATGAAACTGGAGACAAATCATATCAACTGAGTATTTCCCTGAGGAAAATTCACCTTTCTGGTTGAAGTTTCTTCTGCTCACTTGTCAGAGAGTCCAGAATCTGCAAAAATAAAAATTCAAGAACCATTATTGCACGAATTTATCGTTGGAGATGGAACTATGCCACAATTAAAAAAGGACAAATGTTCATGTCAGAATTAAAAAGCTGTTATGAATTGGTGGCAATTAAGTCAATCAACAGATTGGTAAGGACTGGGATTGAAATTTCGTGGTTGTTGAGAGTTTTAACTGATATTTTGACTTTGTCATGTTACATGAAGAGGTTTAGGATTGTGAGTATCAAATGTGTAGCTCTTTGTTCCAAGTGCATTTTCAATGCCTTGCAAGAGGTTGTTTTATTTTTTTTTTAATGTAAAGGGACAAAAATTTATTTGCTGAACTTTGAAGAGGAATCAAATTTTGAAATATTACTCCCCTGTGCTATTTGACTATATTGTTCTGGCTTCAGACTTCCCCAAGCTTCTCCTGTCTGTGTTCTAGAAAGAGTTATTTCTTATTTTCTGAAATAATTCTGTTGAAAATCCAGTACAAATCAAGCAGAGGTTTTAGCTGACCTCATCATGAAGTCTTTTTTTCTCATAGTCAGAACATGTAATTTCACAATGTCTCCAAATACATCTACACCTTTTGTCTGGTGGGAGAAAATACCTGAATAACAGTGATAGAACATTTTCAGATTGTGAAATAGTTTGTCTTGAGACAGTCTGTAATGTTCCATAGCAGAAAAATATTGACATTCTTATTTGAGGAAGTAAAAGAAGTGTTCATTTTTCTGGTGATGATGAAGAGTTATTGTGCTTTTTCCTACATCTTTTGGATAAGACAATGAATTAAGTTTCTGGCCATATCTTCCATTGCACATTCACTGTTTAAATAGCTGTGTATGTCTCCACCTGCCTCCCTGGATTAAACAGGTCTGGTTTTCAGTCCTTCAGTGCTGGAATTCCTTCAGCCACTCCAGCACCTGCACTCTCTTAAAACATGCCTGACTCTAATTTGCCTACACAATGACCTACTTTAGTTTCTCCTGGAAAATTTTTATTTCTCAAGCTGAGCCATGGTTTGTTTCAGCTCTATTTGTCAAACACTGGTTGTTTTCCACCCAAGATGGAGCTGCAAATATAATTCAGGACTTACAAACACTGCACAATAAGGTTGGCCTTCCACTTGTATGGTAAAATACCAGTAAACTACTGACTAGGAAAATAATATGTGCTCCAAATAATTTTCTGCAAAATTAGAAAACTTTATACCAGTGCTTGAGAGAGTCTGAGAGATAATTCAAATAGTGGTTCATCCCTAGGTCGTTCCTATATTGTCCATGAGGGACAAAAGTAATTCATCTGAATATGAAATTCATAAAATAATAACTCTCTTTGTATCTGTGACAAATCTTTGTTGATTTCAGAGCATCTGGGTAACTTTATCATATAGGCAGACACTCATGTAATCTGGAATATTGTCTTATTTTCATAATAGCAAAGTTTGCCTTAGGGTTTACTGTTAATTAATCATGTCCAAATATTAACTGACATCCGTTCTTGGGTGTGAGCAAAACTCCCCCCCAGGGCACCTCCTCTGTGAAAAATTTAACATTTCCATTTAGAAAGTGAAAAGGATGAAATGCTCTAAGAATTATGGCAGCTGCATACAGGGGGAAAACCAGCTCACATTAGCTGGGGGAAGACAGGGAAAGACCAGTTGGCTCCTGGGGAGCTGAGGGAGAAGTCATCAGTTTTGGCAGAGCTTGCCTGAAAGAAGAGAGAAAGGAAGAAAGAGTTAGGAGCTGCCATCTTCCCCTGGGATCACACTGGTGTGAGTCCAAATGGAGTCCAAAAGGAGCAGACTATGCAATCTTTAATCAGCATTACATTAATTTTACATTCTTGGTGATGTGTGTAGACTTTGTGGAGTTATTACAGACTTACAGCAGAGCAAATGAGGATAGACCTAAACCTAGAGAGAAAATTCTATTTGTTAGGAGAATAATTTGGGTGAGCACATCCATGCAGGATCTTAGCATAAAAAAACTCCAAGGCTCCTTGAACCTTTTAGGTATGGTATGAAAATTAACAACGAGTGTTTGAACGATTTTTCATTTACTCATGGAAAAATGAAACATTCAGAAGTGCTAATCCTGTGGAATAAGATGATTATAATGTACATGTAAAAAGAATACACATCAAGACAGTCACATAGAGCTGAATTGAAGTCTGTGCACAGAGAGATTTTACTGCCACTGTTTCTTAACCCCGTTGCACATATATATTTTAAAAAAAAAATCACCTAGAAGAGCTGATTTCTTCCCATCACAGTCTATTTTTCAGAATGATTCTGATTTTTTTCCAGAGGAATCTAGTCCTTAACCATAAAGGTAGACAATCAGTTAAAAATTATGAGGTTTGTTGAGGTTTGTTATGAGCTGTAGTAAAACCTGGAATCCATTCACTCACATGGTGTAAGATACTCTGGATAAACATATGTTACTCCATGCTTCCTGCTTGAAAACTTTGCTGTTCAAGCCCATTTTACATTGAAGCACAGATGGGTTGCAACTTGCTTATATTTCCATATTTGGCCATTGAATGAGCCAAGAATAGTATGAGCATCACCATTTCTAGCTCTCACTTGCAATTTTCCCTTTATATTTTCCAATGGTAATTACAGTAAGTTTGAGAGAGGTTTTTTTTTTTTCCTCAAAGGTATATTGACGATTGTTTGAATTATATTTTTTTTTTCCTTGGTGACTACAATGTTCTTGGAAATGTTCAAGGCCAAGTTGGATGGGATCTTGAGACACTTGATCCAGTGGGTGGCAACTCTGCCTGTGACATGGCTTAGCATGACAGGATGAGGACAGCCAAAGGACATAAGCCTAAACAGGATTTCAGACAAGATTTAAAGAGAAACTTCTACCAGGAGAGCACTCAAACACTGGGAGGTGTTGCTCAAAGTGTAGATCTTTGTAGATCTTTGCTCCTCAGAGGTTTTGAGCCACCACCTGCCACAGCTCTCTGTGCTTTGAGCAAAAGGTTTAATCAGAGACCTCTGAGATCTCTTCCAAACTGCATTAATTTGCATTTATTCATAGAAACAGAGAATGGTTTGGGTTAGAAGGGACCTTGAAGACCATCCCATTGCAACCCCCCTGCCATGACCAGGGACACTTTCTACTTGACCAGGTTGCTCCAAGCCCCATCCCACCTTGCCCTGGACACCTCCAGGGATGGGGTAGCCACAGCATTTCTGGGCAATCTGTGCCTCAACACCCTCACAGTGAAGAGTTTTTTCCTAATATCCAGTCTAAATCTACTCTCTGCCAGTTTGAAGCCATTTCCCTTATCCCTGTCATTCTTGTAAAGAGTCTCTCTCCATCTTTTTGTGGGTTCCCTTCAAGTATTGGAAGGACACAATTAGATGACTCTGAAGCTTCCTTTTTTCCCAACTGAAAAGTCCCAATTTTCTCAGTTTTAACTTGCAGGAGAGGTGCTCCATCACCTGATTACCATCTAATCATCTTGGTGACCTCCTTTGGACTCACTTATTGTATGACTTTGCAGCCTCATTAAAGATATATTTTGAATTCTGCTGCATTGTTTGGACACACTTTTTTTTTTGTCTTTCTCAAAGAATCCCTTGCCTTGCACTTGTGCAAAACTCCTTTGATCTCACATTAAAAATTGCTGATGTTCCTCATGTTTTCTTGTATTATATTGATACATTCTCCTGTGACCCATGGCTAAGAAATCATTCCTAGATGACACTTTAGTCTCTCTTGAAATCTTTGCTGAATTGCTTTCTTGCTCTTGTAAAATGCATTCAACATCACAGATATACGACAGATAAGTGAACGTTCTGGCAGATTCCAACCTCAGGAAAACAAACCATTTTAAGTCTAAATTTGTATCAAGCTATCCCTTCCTGTATGTACATATTTTGACACCTTCGTCAACACAATTTCACTGTGCTTTTGTGGAGTATCTATATATTTCTTGAAACCTCTTAAAGTAGATAAGCAATATTCAGGCACTTCTCCCAGTTTATTGAGTTTTCACAGCTCCATTTATAGTTTAGTTACTTCAGAGGGTTCTGGAACAAAAGCTGGATATAAGAACTGAGAAAAGTTGAAGGAGAAGCAAGTGTGCTTTTGTTTGCATATATGAATGTAATTTTGTATGAATGTATGTTTCTTTACAGAGCCTCCTTCTCTTATGCAGACCTCAGAATTTTATACATTGACAAGTTTTGTGCTGCAAGCCCAAGTTTGGCTTGAGTTACAGCAGCTCAGATTGGGAGGGTTTCAGTTTTACTCCTTGGAGTTTGCACTAACAAGCCCTGACTTCTAGAAAATATGGTAGAGAATCAGAGCATGACATGAGGATGTGGCACTTGGGGACATGGCTGAGTGGTGACCTTCACAGCACTGGGGGAATGCTTGGACTTGATGCTCTTAGAAGTCTTTTCCAACCTAAACAGTTCTATGATTTTGTGATTCTATTGTTGCAGTAGGCAAAAGGTGATGTCCCACAATTATTCAACCCATTTTACTGAGGTACATTGGCACTGATTTCTTTGCAGCTTTCCTGTGCCAGCGAAGTATTCAGTGCAACATTCATGTCTGAGATCCACTGCTGCCCAGGACACCAGAAGAATATATAGATATAAGGAATTTCACATGGGAATCCAGGAGGAAACACAGCTGCATCTGTATTGGTAAACCCAAGAGCCAGTTGTTTTGGCCCATAGGCCAAATGACAGAATACTTCCATACTATCAAATCCTTTTAACCTTTGAAATACAATAGAAACCCTTTGAGTTCCTGTTAGAAATGATCCATGGCCTGTGTTGATTGAGAAACCATGATTAAATGTTGTGTGGCTTTGTGCTACTTTACCTGGGTAAAAAATGTCTCAGATATTACACTGCTAAAATAATTCAATAAAGTTCCAGTGCTTGTGTTCATGAGCTGATAGGTTCAAATTACCAAAACTGACAAAATTCAGATGCCTGATATCCGAGAAAAACTGGAAAAAGTCTGTCTTAATAGTAAGACTAATGAGAAATATACTACTGGAGAATTATTCTTCCCAAATTGTATCTGTGGTTATAAAAGCTCATAATTTTTTTGTTAGTTCCTTGTTCACTCACTGGGGTGTAAATCAGAAAATGATGGCTGGGAGCAAATTGATATGAAATTAGACAGGCTTCCACTACCACTGTAACATATTTCTGAAGATAATGAGGACTTAGGAGCCAAGTCCCTAAAGTGTTTGCCATTTCTGTGTGTTAACTCATTGCACATTTTGTAGATTTGAAAAGGAGAAAAATGCAAAAAAAGGAGGAATTTTTGAAAAATAAAGCATTTTAGAAATAAGAACAGAAAATGAAGAAAAACTGGGTTACTAAAACATGGGGATTCTTCAGGTTCCATAGAAGTGTATGGTCTCTTCTTCCCATCTTTGAAAAACCCTAAAAATATGTATGTATATTTTTTTCATTTGGTTTTGGAGCTTTTTACAACTTCCAGCAATTTTGTTTGCAATATAAAATATTAAATTTTGTCACAGAGGCCAAAGTCAATCACTTTGCTAGTTAGCTTGTCTGGAAGGAAGGATAACATCTTGTCTGGAAACTACAGAGCTTTTCCTGAGTCACTTTGGGTCCATATCTTGCATTTCTCATGTGGGGGCAGAGATGTGAACTTGGGTTACATAACGAGGATCTCCCCAGGCACAGAAAATTTCAGGAGCCTCTAGAAATTCCAGTCCTGGGTGGCACAAAATAAATGAAACATCACACAGCTTTTGAGAAAGGGGAATTTTTTATTGTTCTTTGTTTTACACGCCATTCTTTTCTGATAAGTGGTTACAGACTATCAGCAACTTCTGCTGTAGGATTCACAGCAAAGGCTGGATATAATCTTGTATATTAAAAGCCAAAAAAGGGGAATAAATCAGTTGAACACAGCATGTAATATGTGACTGTTGATTGCATGTCTAAGTAAAAAATAGAGGATAATGAAGAACCCAACAGCACAGCCATGATAACAGTGAACCAAGGGTGAATTTGCTAAGCTGTCGTGCATTTTCTCCTCTTCATGTCTCTGCTGTTTTTCCTGTTCTTCCACACATACAGGTTGGACCAGACATGAAAATCTGAGTGCCTATTGAGGCCAAAACTAACCTTTGCAAATAGTGATAACTGGAATCAGAATTTTTAAAGCATATTTTACTGAAAGGAAGCACTCCTGCTGTCACTAAAAGAAAGAACAAGCAATGGGAGCATTAGAAAAAGTGTTTCTCGAGCAAAGGAACAAGCCAAAGCCCTTGTGTAGGATAAAAGATTGCTTCCTTTATCAAAACAAATAACAAAGCAGTTAGAAACAGACTTTACTATATGGATAAGAATGCTAGGTAGGAAAAGTGAAGACCAGACCAAAAGGATAATAATATGTCAAACTGAAAACCAAAAGAAAGAAGTGGGAATGAACCATGTGCAGAGGAAATGTACAAATTAAACCAGCAAATTTCCTTTCAGGAAAGGGAATGAAATCCTGTGAATTCAATGAGCATCATTTAGGCAAGCTTTGGTCCATATCCCTGCAGTTCTTGTCTCCATTCACTTGTAGTGTTTTCACTCTGTTTCGGAATTTTCCCATGACTTTTCTTCCCATTTCATTCTTTTAGCAAACTCTCAACAGGCTCTTGTTTTTCCTTTCTTCCATGATTTCTGGAGGCTTTTAGGAGTAATTTTAGCAAGTTTTGGTCCATTTCCCTGCACTTCTTGCCATCTGAGGCCATTTCAGCGTGGAACCCTATTTCTGAATTTCCAGGATTTTTTCAACCGCATTTCATTTCATCATATCTCCTTTTCAGAGGCTTTTTCAGACTTTGTCCTGTGAATTCACTGAGCATCATTTGGGCAAGCTTTGGTCCATATTCCAGCACTTCTTGTCATCCTATTCACTCGTTTTCGGAATTTTCCCTTGATTTTTTAGCCATTTCATTCTTTTAGCAAACTGTGAACAGGCTCATTTTTTTGCTTTCCTCCTTGATTTTAGGATGTTTTTGGGAGTAATTTTAGCAAATTTTGGTCCATTTCCCTGCACTTCTTGTCATCCCATTCACTTTTAGTGTTTTCACTCAGTTTCGGAACTTTCCCATGACTTTTTTTCTCATTTCATTTTTTTAGCAAACTCTCAACAGGCTTTTGTTTTTCCTTTCTTCTGTGATTTCTGGAAGCTTTTAGGAGTAATTTTAGCAAGTTTTGGTTCATTTCCCTGCACTTCTTGCCATCTGAGGCCATTTCAGCTCGGTCACCCCATTTTTGGATTTCCAGGATTTTTTTTTCAATCACATTTCATTTCATCATATCTCCTTTCCAGAGGGTTTGTCAGACTTTGTCCTGTGATTTCAGGATTTCATTCCCTTTCCTGAAAGGAAATCCTTCCTTTCAGGAAAGGGAATGAAATCCTGTGAATTCAGTGAGCATCATTTGGGCAAGTTTTGGTCCATTTCCCTGCACTTCTTGTCATCCCATTCACTTTTAGTGTTTTCACTCTGTTTCGGAATTTTCCCTTGATTTTTTTAGCCATTTCATTCTTTTAGCAAACTCTCAACAGGCTCTTGTTTTTCACTTCTTCCATGATTTCAGGATGCTTTTTGGTATAATTTTAGCAATTTTTGGTCCATTTCCCTGCAATTCTATTCATCCCATTCACTTTTAGTGTTTTCACTAGTTTTTGGAATTTTCTCAAAATTTTTTATCCATTTGATTTTTTTAGCAAACTCTCCTCAGGCTTGTTTTTTTCCTTTCTTCCATAATTTCAGGATGTTTTTAGGAGCAATTTTAGCAAGTTTTGGTCCATTTCCCTGCACTTCTTGTCATCCCATTCACTTTTAGTGTTTTCACTCGGTTTCAGAATTTTTCCTTGATTTCTCTCGCCTTTTCATTTTTATGGCAACCTCTCTACAGGCTCTTTCATTTCTTCCTTGATTTCAGGTGTTTTTTAGGAATAATTTTAGCAAGTTTTGGTCCATTTTCCTGCATTTCTAGCTTTCTGTGGCCGTTTCATCTTGGTCAGCCCATTTCCAAACTTCTGGAATTTCATTTCATCATATCTCCTTTTCAGTGGGTTCCTCAGACTTTATGCAGTGATTTCAGGATTTCATTTCCTTTCCTGAAAGGAAGACAGCTTCTGAAGTAGTGTTTGGATTTTTAATTAGTGTTTGATTGAAGAATAATTAGCAGCAAAATGGGAAAATAGAAAACAATCTCTTTAGCTATGTACTTTTTCAAACCTGGAGCAAATATTTTCAATGGTGGGTAAATTAATGTGATCTCAGGAGCTAATTGCCCTCGCTGGTTTTGAGCTTTTTCATAAAGATGCTTGCAATTGGGTATCTAGATCCATAATCTGGGCCTTAAATCAAAGAAAATTAATTTTCAGAGAAGTTGACCTTTTCTTAAAGCAGTTTAGAGTTCAGCCCTTTTGAAGATCAGGTCACTTTGATTTAGGTCTTGGGTCCACAGCCTGGATATCTTTTCCAAGGGCCTCTTGAACAAGTGTCATGGCATTACAACCTCTGTGTCCTCTCAGTAGTGCAAAAGGAAAAGCAGGTAATGCACAGATCTCCCTGCAGAAGGGGCAGGCTGGTTGGACAGAGCTGTGTTACAACCTTGCTGGCTCAATGTGAGATAGTTGCAGGAAGGACAACTGATTCCCAGAAACCTGCACAGCTTTACTCAATATTTTTCTGATGTAAGTCCAGGTGGCATGGTGCACAAGGGGAATAAGAGCCAGTCATGAGGCTGAATTCACAAGTAAGTGTCCATCCCATAATTCAAATGATTTGGTTCATTTCCTCAGATTCCTGATTCAAGGCTGTCCAAGAACATCTTATTTCAAATCAAGGGAAAAAGCTCTGCTGAAATCTGATGTACTATTCTGCCACCCTGGGGAGGAATTAATGGTAAGATCCTGCTTGAGGGTTCAATTCCTTGGCTGTACAGAAAATAAAAAATAAAAAATCCAAATGTTTGCTGTACTCAGAGGATTTCCTTTATCTCTCTCAGTTACTACCATAAGGCAAAAGATTGGGTTTTGCTCCCATGATGGACCAGGAGACTTTAGCCACCTCCTTAGTTCTGGTCTGATCTAACTTAATCACTTTCACCATCACATGACCATTAAGGAAAAGACCTCTAAGATCATCTTTACAAAACAATTTCCAAGGAGATTTATAAGAAGCTCATCTCAACTACTGGGCTGACTAAATGTTGTAAATAGATATAGGTTGGTTCTGTGCTTATTTAACTGATATAATTCAAAATCTCAAGACACACGTTTTACAGCTGTTGACGCTTGTGTGGTTTTCAGGTAGTGACAATACACTGCTGGAACCAGGGAGAGGATTAACATCACTTTTAAGCTCCCCCAAAGCCATTTAGCCACCATTTTTGCTTCTAGTAAAATTGCAATGGGTTTTCATTTTTCTTTCCTTTTTTGTTTAACTTCTTTCTTCTTTGCACACCTTCTTCTTTGCCAGGATCTATTCTTTTTCCTCCTCTCCTCTGATCATTTCCATCTTCCTTGACTGCAAGAAGCAGTTAATAGATGGGTCAATTATCTGTTTTGTGGCTTTGATTCTGCATCCTAAAACTATGAGGGCTGTGCTGGAAAAGAAATCAGTTATATTAGATCATTATTCATTACCTGAACAGACTGCTGCTCTTAGCTAGATTCTGCATCTGAGACAAATCTAATGATGTGACTCAGTTCCATAACCCATGAGAAAAGTGATGGAGTGAGATCTGGGCACCTGTCCATCAAAAAACAACAGAAAGAAGATTTCAGTTTCCATATTTTTTGCTCTAATGGCTTCACACATAGACTGGAAAGGGCTGCAGGGAGCACTGTGACTGTCTCGTCCGACCTCTTGCATTACACAAGTCACTGAATTCAGCAAATCAGTCTCTGCAGCTGGCCACTAACTTGGGTCAACTTTGTATGAAATCCCAACAGTTTCACTCCTGGGGCAGAGAATCACTATTGTGTTCATTCCACACCTTTTGGATGATATCTAGGCTATTGTTGGTTTTAGCTTAACAAAAAAATCTCTTCAGTGTTTCTCCAAATCAGTGGAGAGAAACACTTGGCTCTTCCAGCAGGGCACTCAGAGTTTGGCCCTTGCCTTGAATCTTAACATTAAGTGATTTTTTTTCCTGTTTCTGACTACCAAGGGAGCTTGTGGAGATTAGCACTTCTAGAAAGAATTCAGCCTGTTTGAATAACACCCTCTTGTATATTAATGACAAAGGCTTCATCTGCAAATTGATCCCTTTTTATTCATTTTTATGCAGATGCTTTTTAAGGGAAGAGCCAACTCATTTTTGAGCGAGGGCATTATTTTCAAATTAAAATATTACTGTTGTCTATTACAATAACATAGCAGCAAGTAAAACTAGCAAGAGAGTGAACATTACCCCTTAGAATTACTCATTAAACAGCAACATCCACATGTCTGTCAGTGGGATTTAGCTAGTGGTTCCTGGTGGATACTTATTACAACAGAATTTGAGCAGTTCAAGCAACATTGGTGGCTTCACATGTCAAGCATTTGTATAAGAATTTGAGGTTTATTACTGAAGTTGATGGAATTCTTTAAGGAAGCCACAAAAGAACAATCTGTCAGAGCAATGGAGAACACAGAAAAAGTTCACCAGCTGAAGGCTTTGATAGAAACCCTAGTTGATGGCATAAGCAATACATTACTCAAAAGTTAAACCCCAATTTTTTATTGGCATAAAAATAAACTATACAGACAGTATTAATTTTCAAATTAAAAAAAAGTCAAAGGAGTACTACTTTTCCACCTTTCCCATCCATATTCATCTCCCTACAGAAACAGTGGTCCATTCTGATAGTCATAAAATTATCTGGACCTCCTATTATTAATAAAGGAGTTTAATTCTGGGATCACACTGAAATTCCAGTGCAGGTAATTGCATTTTGCATGTCTTACCCTCCCTCAGCCCCTTCAGCTCCCTTCAGTTCTGTGGCAGGGTATTGTCAAATATGTTTAATGACAGACATGTTCCACATCTGAAGTGTCTCTGTTTTCTGTCTGATGAGGAGGTGAGTTCCCAGCTTGTTTCCCTAGCTGGCTTGCTTGCCAGCTGTGTCAGGAAGTTCTCTTCCACACACTCCAGGAGCCTCCTGGGCAGTTTCCTCTCTGCTGTATTGCATTTCCAGCAGACAGCTGGTAAGTACCCCATGAGGACAAGGGCTGGAGGAGATTGTGGGACTTTGCTTTGCTGTTTGTAGAATATTTCATCTGCCTCTTCATCCTGGATGGGTGGTCTGTAATAGATTACCAATTGTCACCAACGATAAGTTTCAGATAAACAAAACTCACCCTAAAACTCAAGGCTACCCCATTGCCTTTTCTTCCTTGCCAATCCCATCTGAAGAGTTTATAGCATCCCTTGGGCTCCAGCTGTGCCAGTCACCCCATCATGTTTCCATGGTGGAAGCTGCACCAGTTTCCCTGCTGCACATCTTCCAGATCCTCCTGTTTGTTGCCCATGCTGTGTGCATTGATATGGATGGTCTTCATTTGGAGTAAATTTGCATTTTATGGGGAAAAGCCCGAATCCCTGCATGACCATTCCAGTTTCTAACACATCAGCAACCCTGGTGTCTTTGCTGCCACATGGATCTTCACCCCCACCTCCAGTGAGGCAGCAGACTGAAGAGCCTTGCTAGCACACCACCCCATGGCCATTGGCAAGCCCCACTCCTCAGGTTTATGTGCAGTTTTCTTGGTTTTATCCCTTTCCACCTTCTAATGCAGTTTAAAGCTCTTCCAGTGACCCCTGTTAATTCCTGTGCAAAGGACATTTTCTCTTTTTGACACAGTTGTACATGTCTGATGCCATGCAGACCATGCAGGTCTGATGTCATGTAGACTCATCCATGTCCAAAACCCCCAAAACTCTGCTGGTGACACCAGCTGGAGACCTGCTGGCTCTCCCTCATCATTCCTTGACCTGTTCTTCTGATCTCTTAACCATTTGTCCCAGCTCCCTGAAGTCTCTCTTGATTGTCCTTGTACTTGTTGCAACTTCTATTGCTGTCAAGTTGAAAAATCACTAATGGATAATCATCTGAGGGTTGTAGCAGGAAGCTTTCTCCTCACTGCTTTAACCTGGGCTCCCTGGAGGCATCAGGCTTCCCTAAGAAGTCTGCACATTGGGCCCTCTGTTATCTCCACGAGGGATTCTCCCATGACAATGAGACATCTCAGCAGGGTGTAGGCTGATTAACCCCAGTAACACCTCCCAATTCAATGAGCCATTGTCCTCCTTCATTGTTTGTTTCCTCTTGCACAGCCCCAGCCCTGTTATCCAGGGGTACCTGGGGAGATGGGGCACTCACAGGGATGTTCCAGGGACTGGCCACCACTGCCCCTTCTCCCTAAAGTCCCTGTTCAGCCATGTGGAGAGAGGACAGACACCCTCATACCCTGGATTATCCTTTCCAGTCTGCAGGACTCCCCAACCTCCAGCTGCACCTCTGCCTCCCCCAGCCCAAAACATCCCCCTGTGCCCACACTGAGCTCTGCTGCTCATCAAAGCTGCTCACCTCAGCTCTTCCTTTCGATAATTATCAAGTGCTCAGAAAACAAAAACAAAACAAACCAAAACAAAACAAACCTCTTGCCCAAAAGGAAATAAAAAAGTATCAGAAGGTATTAGAAGAAACCCCTCCACACCTGATTTTTATGTGTGTGCGAGCCTGTTTAGCTCTATTCAGTTTTTTGTTTGAATTGTATAAAACTGTTGAAACAAAATAATTTATTAGCTCAGTTTTATTTGCAAGGAAGGTTCAGTTGCCCTTTATATTATTGTTATATCTCAAGACAATGTTTCTTTACTTATGAGCAGATGTTTGAAATCCTCCAGGAGATTTTTATAAGACTATGGAAATGAACTTGGCATGGGTACCGGTCTCCCAGGTGGAGCGGGTGAACACAAGCCTTCTTAGAAGTCTCAGATCAAGGCTAGTCAGAAAGAGCAACAGAGCCCAGCCACCAAAAGCCTAGTGCTTTGGTGACTGACAGGTACAGGCTCTTTCTGAAGCATAAAAAGGAATGCTAAATGATCTCACTGACAGAATAAATCTTCTATTTGTTTGGTCTGGACCAGATGTGCTAAAGGCTGATGTGGAAATGTCTGCTGATGCCAATCTCAGTTTAAATCACAATTTGGCAGCAGGGCTTTTTTCACCCCCTTCTCTGCTCTCCCCCTATCCTCAATTTTTTTTTTTTTTTTTAAGTTGCAAGGCCACTCAGTGCTCCTTAGAAAGTTTCAGCAGTGATATAATAAATTGGATGTGGTCTCACTTGTTTTCCATAGGACTGTGAGGAGAAGCCTTTCAGGTTTTGTACCTGAATAGCACAGAAGCCACTGGAAAGAGAGAATTTCAGGAGAAATTCTTTAAGGCATCAGGCACTGAGGCCTCTGCCCCATCCTCACACCATCTGTCCACATCTCATTGTGCAGACTTGGATGCCTTTCTAAAACATGGTCCAACAGGAGTGGCTGAGAGAGTCATCACTCAGTTAGTCTGACAGACCCCCATGGTTTGGGGATATATCCTTGTTTTCCAGAGTATTTAAAAAAAATCTAGTTAATAAATTTAAATCAATTAAGCACTTAAAAATCTTTAATATATTTATTTAATATAACCTTTGCACCCCACCATGCCTGGTGTCATTTTCTGCAAAAATAAGAAAAAAAAAATTAATTAGAAAACAACACTTCACTGACTCCTAAAATGTCTTGAGCTGGAAGGGACCTTAAATATCAACTAGTTTCAACTCTCTGCCACAGGCAGGGGCACCTTTCACTAGAACATGCTTTGAGCCCCATTCAGCTTGTCCTTATTTATTTTGTCACAAAATATGAAATCAAAATATTCTAATTTTTCTCTATAAATGAAATTCTTCTAGAGGTTTATTGTAGGACATTTAAACATCAGGCAAGGAATAAAAAAATGTTAAAAAAAAAAAGGAGTGGAAGCATTATTGTTACCATGAGATATTGTAGTTATTATTATCTATTGTGTGATAAATAAAGATTCAAGGACCTCTGTTTTCATTGAAATCTTGGACAAGATTGAGCTGAGCAGAAAGTCTCTGGCTGAAACATTACATTAGTAATGGAGAAGACAAGAGAAAGGCATTGAAAAAGAAGGACATGCACAGCCCTTCAAACTTTGCTGTCTGTAAAACCCAATAAAATACACTACTTGAATTATCAGATTTGGCAGACTCTGTCAATTTATGGACGAAAAAGTTCTAGATTGTAATTTTTTGGTCAGAAAAAAGCCACTGCATTTCACAGCAGAGTGGACACACACACCAACTATACAGGCATGCAAAGGGTTTGTTGTTCTGTGCCAGAGTTTTACAGAAAACTGTATATCCAAGTCCTCAAATTGTATTTTCATTGACAGAAGAAGGTGAGCAACCTTCACAAGTAAATCAGGTTTTTCATTCTCAGTGGTCAGACCATTTGCTTTGTGGCCAAATTAAGTCAATTCTTTGGTCAAAATACATTGCAGGGGGAATTTCTGAAGACAAAAACCTGCAAAATGAAACTGAGATCACTGTAATTTTTGGTAGAATTTGTAATTTTGGTAGAATTTGAAAATTCAGTGGGATCTGTAAGATGTGTCTAGCTGGTGAATATAAAGCCAACAATAAGGATTGTAAGGAAAGATTATAATAAGGATTGACCAAGCAGCAGCAGTCAACATCTAGCTCCAGGAACTTCATTTCTATATTTATTTTAGGAGCATCCTAAATATTTTTCAGTTTTCCAGGATGAAAATACTTATCATCCAAACAATAATTTTATTATCAGTTCCCTGTTTCTGTACCAGCTCTCCACTGGTGACCACAGCCCCCCAAACACAGCCAGGGGAGCTGTTTCTGACAGGTCAGACTCCAGAGATCAAATTGCAAGTGTTGGTGGGATTTTTGAGCCAGGGAGTGAACGTGCTTTAGAAATTCTTGTTGACTCTTACTGTTCTTGAAACAAGCTGTTGAGAAATCTCACTTGTGGTGCCTTTGTTCACATGGAGATGCAGAACACAAAAATCTCCAGTTCTTTGTTCTGTCCTCTCCTGCAGCTACAGGAGACACTAGGCCAGGTCATGGGACTGCTACCAGTGGGGACCTGTCCATTGTTATAATTGATATAACAGAGGGAAATCAAGGTGGTCCTGTGAAATTACCTGGACCTAACTCATAGACTTTTCTTCAAAGGCATCTGCACTCTGACTGCTGAAGCAGTCTATTGTTTTGTGGGTCTGTTAGATGTGTCCTTGCTCCAGGAAAAGCTGACAGCAACAATAGCAAAAAATAGGAGTGAATATCAAGTATACACTGTAATGCATATTTCATCAGAGCTCAGCAGCTCCTTCTCTGACTCAAAATAAATTCGCTTCTTTCACTCTGACTCCCAAAATATAAACACAACACAAAGCCTTTCCAAAACACAATCATCAGAAGTGTGAGTCCACCTTCTCAGGAGTGCTGCAGCTTCAGAGTACTGTTTGCTTAACTGGAAATCCCAAATTATATCCACAGTAAATGGAGAAGCTGCTACTTTAAATATCTGGTTTCATTTCTCTGAATACCAAGATTGACTTTTTCTCCAATTAATGTGGTGAAAACATGTTTTCTGTTCTTATTTAAGGTGTCAAAGTGTCAGATCGTTCCTTTACAGCTCAAACAGGAGACATGTGTTTACAAAAAAATAAAATAGAATAGTTCAGTCAGAGCTGCAGTTAATAATTTCAGAAATGATACAACAAGATAGAATTACTATTGTATTAAGGTATAACATGACATAATTATGACAGGCCTTGACATGTGCTGGGCATGGTTGTCTGTCACACAGCAGTTGCTGATCTTCACCAAATCAGCCTGAATGCAAGAAATCAAAATACAATTTAATCTGGACAAATTCAGGTTGAGCAAAAGACTGATTTGCTTTAATAATGAGAGGAATTAACCTTTGCAGCAAGGATTTTGATGGATATTCTATCTCAGGAAAATTTAGATGAAGGCTTTAAAATTTATTTTATTTCGCTAAGGAAAGAACTCATTTTAGCACAGAGATATTAAATGACATCCAAACTAGACAAACAGTAATTTCTTCTAATTGACAGAAAATCTACTGTTAATGCTTCTTCCACAAAGCTGTCAAATATATTTCTTAAAGAAAGGTAGTTGCTATCAGCCCTCTTTTAGAATAATTAACCACTGTTTTACAGCTTCTACCTGCATGAAATTTAAAGAGACTGCTTTGCAGTGAGTGATGACACAGACATAGCATCTCACCTAAGTTTAACTGTCTAATTATTAAATGTGTTGTCTTCTTTATCTATTTCTGGGGCTAGTAAATCAGTTACTAAGATATAAACAGCAGTGGAACTATGGGTGGCCATTAAGAAGCTGCTTTTAAAACTAGATGGTCCTTCCAAAATGGATTTTAATTAGCTGACTGGCTTTGCATTGATAAGCTCTCAGCCATTCCATAATTGTATCTCATGAGCTTTCCCAAATAAAATTAGCACTTTCACAAATTTTATTCAAGCTTGGCAGGAGAATTTCAGAGTATTACAGCATGAAGAGTCCTAGAGGTAGAATCTTTTTCTCCTTCATAGTTAATCTAGAAACTTTCAGGCTAAGTGCATTTTCCAATCCTATGGTATTGGAG
Organism: Oenanthe melanoleuca; assembly: GCF_029582105.1. Taxonomy (NCBI): domain Eukaryota; kingdom Metazoa; phylum Chordata; class Aves; order Passeriformes; family Muscicapidae; genus Oenanthe; species Oenanthe melanoleuca. The sequence goes on from NC_079336.1 coordinate 3,963,280, forward strand.
GAAAAGTGTAAGGCTTTATAGCCAAAGGGGCTATAAGTCAGAGTTATTTGAAGGATTAATATGCCAGAGGCCATCATCTTTCAATATTGCAAAATGAGTTAATGGTTTTCATTGCATGGACTATAAAACCACAAGGGATCCTACTAAATTTTGACCTTCTGTCTATCATTGGGCACTCAGTGTTACCCAATATCATACCCCAGATTTGAGTTAGTCAAAGAATTTAAATTTCAGGGTTTGTCAGGTGTGTGTCATTGGCAGAGAAAAGGAGAAGCCAAGGTATGACCAAAACCTGAGGTTGCAAAGCATGGAAATCAATTGGATATCCTTTTCCTACTGCACATTTGAGGATAAATTGCACCTTAATTGCACCTTAGCAGTAAAAGGCAATCTACTGCATCCACAAAATCCAGATCTTTTCTGTCAGGCCTAAGTGGAAATTTCTTTCTGAATACAGTGAGTGCTCTGTGAAAGGGCAAAAATTGCCTGTGCCACCTTGGAGTGCTGAACACCACTGTCATGGATGTCTGAGGAAAGCAGAGAAAAAGAAACTAGCCAACCCCAAATATATCTGGTTAATAGTGTACTCAGGAAAACACACTCCTGGAGCCCTTCAGGCAACTGAGGCATGACACAGAATTGTTTCTTTCTTCATGAAAGCATTTTGAACACGTCAATTTTTTACCTGTTTAGCATGCTGTGAAAGAAAAGCCTGAGACTGTGCATGAGAGGGGTTTGAACCATCCTTCCACCCTTCTCCAAATCCTCCCAGGCCATGGCTGAGCTCCAGTTTGCAGGACATGGTGAATAAAGACTGTGTGAGCACCCACAGGACAGAAGCTTTACTTTTCAGAGGATAGCAGAGGAAAAAAAGGAGAAATAGACAATTCCTTGGTTGTGGGGATTTTTTTAAAAGAATGTTCTTGGTATCAGGGCCATGAGGGTGATAGTTCCTAATGGCCCAGACCAGCTTCCCCTGGACCTCCATCCCTTTTCCTTTGGATGCAGCAGCCTCATTTAAACTCAGATCTGTGCTTCAGTCCATGTTTGACCTAAACTCTAGTTTTGCTGGTCTTCATTCCTGTCTCTGACCCTGTCACCTGCATGGAATGTGGACCCATGCTGCAGCCTTCTCCCAGATCTGTGTTCTGTCTTGTCCCATTTGGATCCTGGCAGGGCTTCCTGGAGGGGCCATGGACCCTTTTTCTGCCATGCAAGTGGTCAAATATTGGAACAAGGGCCCAGGGAAACTAAGAAATCTTCATCCTTGGATACAGTCAAACCTCACTGGCCAAGGACCTGAGCTGAGAGAGGCTCTGGCTCAGGGTGCCCAGAGAAGCTGTGGCTGCCCCTGGATCCCTGGAAGTGTTCCAGGCCAGGTTGGATGGGTTTGGATCAACCTGGGATAGGGGAAGGTGTCCCTGCCCTGGCAGGGGGGTGGAATTAAATCAGCTTTAAGGTCTTTTCCAACCCAAACTGTGATTCTCTGCAATCAAATTTGGCCCTGCTCTGATGGGGGGACTGGACCAAGTGAGTTGCTACAAAGGTTGTTTCTAATCTGTCTTATTCTGTTGTTCTAGTATAATCCTTAAAAAAATAATTAGCTACAGAAACTGCACAAGTGAACAGCACAAATGAACAGCTGATGTCTGAAATCACAACAGAATGGCAATTCTCCCTGCCCTATTTCTTCTCTCTGCCTTTATTAGGAGGGGCTTGTCTCTCAAAATGGAATTATTTCTCAAGAACTCATCTGTTCCTTCTGTGCCAAGAACAAAGAAAAAAAAATTTAAAATGAGTGTGATGTGAACAGGATCATTGCAAAGTGAAATGTTTTTCAAAGTTTCCCAGGAGGTATCACTAGTTTTTTAGATCCATCTGGAATTCAGTCATTGTTACTTGCCAGCTGCTGCTGGGACCTTCCAGTTGTTTCTCCTCCTCTGGACACAACATGTAGTGGGAGCAGGTTTTGCTGCTGGTATAACTCTGAAGGACAGCCACAGGCAGCTTTTTGGTTCTGCTTTTTGAACTGGACCAGATTTATGAAGTAGTGTTTTGGCTGCTTACAGCTGGGGCAGTTGGGGGGGTACAATTTCTGAAATTCCACGCAGAATACAGCCAGCAGAAAAATGCCTTTGCTACACAATCCTGGCAGCTTTATTTAAAGTTGCAGGCTCAGTTTTGGAGGGCACATATGATAGGCTTTATATTTTATGCCCTGAAAGACAGCCTCTAAAGGCATACATTTTTTTCTCCAAAACAAGCACATTTGACTTAGAAAATAAATGAGAACTTACAAACTCTAGATATTAATCTTCACTGTCTACCAAATTGACTCTGATATAAAACCAGCAAGAATCAAACAAAATTATTCCTGTTTAAGCACAAAAAAAAAATAATTTGCTGCCCCTTGCAGTGTCTAAATTTGGATTACTGGTATGCTCTGTGTCCCTCACTGCCAGGAGACAAGAATTGCTGCTACAAACTTCTGCAGGTGCTGAACTTGAGCACTGCAATAACTCCCCACTGCCTGTGATCAATTGTATTCCTCAGCAGTGGAGAGTTTGACTAACACATCACATTCCCAGAAAGGTGCCTTATTCTTTCTTAAGCTTTCTGGAAAGTGATTTGAATCACATTTCATGGATATTTGAAGAATTTTGTGAACACTGTTCAGCTTAGTTGTCTCAGACATCTGCAAGCTCAAGTAAAGGGAAACAACAACAAAAAAAATCCAACTTAAAGCAACTGTTTGGGAAACAACTGTTAAGATGCTTGTCAATGACAGGGTTGGAAAGTGAGTAGACATAAATTTTTAGAAGAAAAATCAATGGACCCCTAAGGTGTATTTTCCTGGGTGTTTGAGAGCTAGTCCTGCTTTGCACCCCATATTGATGCCTTGGAGGTTTGGCCTTTTAGTATCACACAAATCTAAAAGAAATGTGATAACACTGAACATGACAATGTGTTGCTAAAAACAAGCTGCCAAGCAGCTTAAGAAAGCTGTCAGACTACCTGTCAATAAATGTGCATTGTTTGGTGAAGTGGATCCCAGCTGCAAATTCTAGGAGATGAGAGTTGTTGCAAACCCCACAAAGCTTCTCCTTGTCCCTGTAGGGTGTCAGGACAACGAGGGTGAAAACAGATTGAGGGCATCAAAAGGAATGTCTCAGTAACAATACTGACCTTTCTGATGTGTATTCAAACAAGCAGCATCTCAAAACTTATGTCAAATAATGAATCAAGACATTAATAACAGGATAAAGCCTTTTGCCCCCCCAGGTTACTGGTCTGAATCTAGACAGGTAACAGATTTTGAGATGGGGACCTATTCTGCGGTTGTCATTTGGTCAAACCAATAAAAATTAAAGGATATTCAGATCCAGGATTTCATTCTGTGGCATTCTTAAATCAAGGATTGGCTTCAGGGGGGTAAGGCAGGCTTTGCCAAAGATGTGCATCATGATATGATCAAAAATCCAGTTAATATTCCCACAGCATTTTGCATATTGTCAGCAGTACTATTGCACCAAAGCAGTGTTGTTCAGGGTAACCAGCCAAATATTTAATTCTGGGTAGATTTTTTCAGACTATGCTTTCTCTGGTAATATCAGGATTATGGCATCCATAGAACCATGGAAACATTACTTTTAGAAAAGGCTTCTAAGATTATTTGGTCCAACTTTTGACCCAACCCTACCATGTCACCCATTCCAGAGCACTGTGTGCCATGTCCAGTCATTCCCTGGGCACCTCCAGGGATGGGGACTCCAAACCTCCCTGGGCAGCCCCTTCCAATGCCTGACCACCCTTTCAGTAAATAAATTCCTCCTGATGTCCAACCTAAACATCCCCTGGCACAGCTTGAGAACCTCTTCTCTTGTCCTGTCCCTTGTTTCTTGGCAGCAGAGCACAACCTCCCCGGGCTGTCCCCTCCTGTCAGGGAGCTTTGCAGAGCCAGAAAGTCTCTCCTGAGCTTCTTTTTCTCCAGGCTGAGCCCCTTTCCAGCTCCCTCAACATCTCCTGGTACTCCAGCCCCTTCCCCAGCTCTGTTCCCTTCCCTGGACACACTCCAGCCCCTCAATGCCTTTCCTGAATTAATGGACCCAGAACTGGACCCCATATTATCACTCTCCATCCCAGTAGACATCATTAGCTCAGTTAAATCTGCACTGAATAGTTTACTAAAGTGCAGACAAATGCAACTGAGCTTTTTTCATGCTCACATCTGCCATAAGACTCATATAATTCAGTGAAAATAGACATACCCACTGGAGGAAGTTTAAATAATATGGTTTTCATATCTTAAATAAGAACAAAGACAGACTGGCCATAAAACATTTGAAAATCTTAGTAGTGTCTACATATAAATAAATATGCTCACAATATTTTCACTGAGTTGACAGAATTTGCATCTGATTGATATCAAAAAGCTTCAGTTTTCTTTTCTTAACAGTACAAAGAAAAGAAACATCTAAAGCAAAGCATATTGGGCCTGTAAGTTTTTGGTAAAGATGTGAGAAACTTGAGATTTGTCTAAGTCATTTGAAATCAAATGGAAAAACATATGTCCCTGTGTAAGAGACAGAGGAACACTTCAGAGGCCACTCCAAGGGCAATGTCTTGCTTGAGTCTGGCTTGGTCTGTCCTCACTGAGAGGAAGACACAAACAAGAAAAAAATATCAGAAAATAAATGACTGAAGTACTAAATACTATGCATAAAAAAAACTTGAATAAGAGAACATGGGAAGGACGTAAGTATTTTGACATATAAGAAAATGAATGAACTGAGCAGAAATGTTTTGTGTCTTGGAATTGCTTCTCCTTTTAGCCATATTATCTGTCATTTAATCTCTCTGTTACATTTCTTCTCATTGGTATGACTTGTGGAGAAAAAGGAAAGCCACCTTTCCAAAATATTGTGATTTTTTCATGGGAGTTACTGTGTGGGTCAGCATCAGGCACCACTCCTGGTTCAAATAACAGGGGATCATAGAGTCATAGATTGGTTTGGGCTGGGAATGACCTTCAGGATCATCTATTTTCAATCCCTCTGCCATGGGCAGGGGCAACTTCTGCTAAACCTGGCTGATCAGAACCCAAGCCTGGCCTTGAACACTTTTAGTGACCAACTTGATATCCATCATGCAAAAAGACTTTTCCACCTTCTCAGTGCTCTCTCTTACCTCTTGCCATGACAGCCCTGCAGGTCCTGCTGGTGATTTTCAACAACGCACTTTGCACTGGAGTTCCAGAGAGCAGGAGGGAGAGAGAGAGGAGGGAACTGAGGATTCTGTGCTGAGTGTTACCCAGCTACAAGATCCTTCTGAGGAGTCCTCTAGACATGGTGGGCTTTTTGTCAGCTGAGCCTTTCTCTGTGAGCTGACAACTGCACCTCTGTCTGAACACAACACACGGCAAACGGCGGAGCGGAGAACTGACAGCTCAGGATGAAGTCTCAGTGCTCAGATTTTTCATTTTCTATTCAAATCACTGTTTACAAGCCTCTCAAGCAACAGTTCCAGGATGCAAAATGGCATTCACTGTCCTGCCTCTCATTTGGCTTGGCAGAATAAAGGTCAGGAGTGAGTCTGTCAGAGCGAGCGCCGCGTCTTTGCTCGCTGTGACAAACAAAGAGCTAATCCGACGCTCCAGGCTCTGTCACCTCTATCAAATCTCATTTTTGTCTTCAGTTTGTTGGCAGTTTCAAATGGCTGCTTTTCAAAAGGTTCTCTCCTGAATATGTGAATTTGGGGCCTTCTATCTTTTTCTCCTGAGATGTTGACAAGCTGTTTAGAGCATGGACTAATGATTAAATCTCCTTTTCCAGTATATCATGTTTTTGCACCCATCTGGTTTGGAGGGTTTTTTTCACATATATACTTATTTAAACAGACTCAGTTCAACATTTCAAGGTGTTTTTTTTTTTTTTTTTTTTCTTTTTTTTTTTTGCTTTGGCTTTTTTTCCTTCTTCTTTTTTTCTTTGTAACACAAAAATGTGAAATTAAAAGAGTCAGCTTTAACTTCAGTGTTGCAGCACAGTTCCTTTCAACTCCCCTCAGTCCCATGAGTATCCTGTCACCTTAATTTCTGTTTAGAGGAAGACAGGTTTGTAGCACTCTTCTTAGTAATTCATCTCTGAAATAAGGTTGACTTGGGGCCTCATGTCTATCTTGAAGTATAATCGAGTCATTTACTGTTAAAAGTGGCATCAAGAGAAACTCTCTTTTGTCACATTTTCAGTGTCTCCATAGAACTAGATATTTTTCTAAAGCTTGAGACTGGGCCCTGATGCTGACAGTGATTTCTGCAGAGGAAACATCCTGAACCTGTGACCTTTTACACCATGGCTCTTACAGACAAGAGGGACATTTTTTACAGCAGCCTGTGGCTTTTGATACTTGATAAAACCTTAGTGCTTACTTGGGAAACCGATTTTTTTCCCTTTCATTATATTTGGCCCCTCTGTCTTGAGAATTAGTTTATTTTTTTGCTATTTTTGTTTGTTTTGTTCTGTTCTGTTTTGTGATATTTTATTTCATAGAACCATAGAAACACAGAATGGCTGAGGTTGGAAGGAACCTTCCAAAGATCATCTCATGCCAATCCCCTCCCATGGGCAGGGACACCTTCCTGCTAGACCAGGTTGCTCCAAGACACTTCCAACCTGGTCTTGAATGCTTCCAGGAATGGGGAGTCCACAACCTTTCTTAGCTTAGTTTTGTTTTATTTTCATTTGTTGAGCGTTTTTTAACTCAGATATTTTAATTTCTGTGTGACTGATACTTCCTTGATCTCATTAACACCATAGTCACCCTCCAAATCATGTTGCCAGTCATACTTCTATTTGATTTTTTTCTCTAGAACAGGATATTGTCAGTTAAAGGAAGACTGACATTTTTATGAAATCTGCAATTCAGACACTTATCTTGCCTTTCATCTGCAACATTTCCTGGATTTAATCCGGGTTCTACCCCTGCCACTCCCCAAGTACATTCCTATTCTTTAGTGTACAGGTGAATCCAAGATGATTCCTGTTGTTCAGTGGCTCCTTGACATTGTCACTGAGGAATACCACCACGGGAAACAACATTAAAAATGTTGCATCTCCACTCTTCCCCACATCACACACAGACACAGCAGTGTTAAAACACTTCTTTCTCATTACTGGTGCACAGCTGACAGTTCACAGCTGAGTTTGCTGCAGGAACATCATTTCATTTCTGTGCATCTTTGTCATAATTACCAACATTCAGAATCAAGAGTGTCAGACTTTACAAAACCAGGCTTTTCCTGTCATTTAACTTCCCCCTCAGAAGTGGTGTGGAAACCTCATTTTTGCTGTCAAGGTTCCTGTCACACAATGAGAGGCAGTGCTTCAGGAGTCCTGGTTGTTTGCTGCTTCAAACTAAAGAGGCAGCTTTACTTTTCTAGGTCTCCTCACCCTTTATTTCAAGGATTTCCTGAGATATACAGGAAAAAGTTTTCCTGCTTTTTGTTTGGTCTTCTGCTCTGAAACACTCCTTGACAAACTCAGTAAGTTTATCATGGAGTGCATCACCTGTGGTAAGGAAGGAGATAATGTGTCAGCTTTAAAAGCACCAGTGTTATTTCCAAACAAAAGAAAAGTGTTCCTTTGACTTTTTTTGACTGTTTTTCCTTCTGGAGAGATGAAACCTCTCTTCTAGCTTCACATATAGGTAGCTGGCAATGTCCCTTTTACTCTCTTCTTTGCTGGTGCTCATCACATCTTCCATTTTTTTCTCTTGCTTTACTCTAGTCTTTCTATTTATTCAATCTTTTCAATCTTTCAAGTTCAGCCTAAAATTAAACTAGATAAACAACATGGCTTTTTTTTTTTTTTTTTTTTTTTTTTTTTTTTTTTAATAAGACAACCTTGAGCTTGTTTGCCATACCTTCCTTTTGCAACTTCTGGACACTTTAGGTTGCAATAATTCGAACCAAAAAGCTGTCTCCTCCTCTAATATAATGAAAACTTGCTCTTGAATGACCGTTGTTGGTACTGGGTGGTAGTGAGTAGATTTACATGTGCATGTACACAGACACACACAACACAGGGAAATAAATTACACATATCTCAGATTGTTAAACAAATTCCTGTACCTCCTCAGACCTGTGTTTGTTTCAGACTATTTTAGTTCTCATTTACACTATGGATATTTCATATTCTTCTGTCACTATGAACATAAATTTCAGGTACCAATTGCTCCAAAGCAATTGTTGAACAATAATAGAAATTGCTCAACTATGCTTCCAGCATGGGATGAAGTGAGTAGAGTGGAAATGGCAAGCAGGGCCATTTATTTTACTTTATAGCCAAGCTGGCTCACTCATCCTTAGTTTAAGTGATAGTTCAAGCTGTGAAGGAGTTGTTAGGACACTCATCATTTTTATTACATAGCAAATGGTGCCTTTGGTTAATTGGATTTGGAAAATTTGCTGAGCATTCAGGTGAACCTCCATGAATCCCAGTGATATTGTGATAGCCCACAAATCTCTGTCAGCTGTTGACATTCTAACTAAGCCTTTCATTTTCTGGAGTTTTGAGCCCAGAACTGTGCAAAAAACCCAACCTTTCCATGGAGTCTATTTGGACTTGATTACTGTAATATATTTTACAGGGAGAACGATGAGATACTGTGGGCCCTGTCACAAGTACATGTTCATAAAATACACAACAAGATTGATTTGCTTTTCAGATTAACACACTAAAAGTCCTTCTCTTAATACTCTGAGTGGCAGAAGAGAGCCCTTGTAGATGACTCAGCTGTGCATCAAATAATCAGCTCTCTGTGGTCTCATTCAAGAGCTGTCACCCTCTCTGTGTGTGCTGTTTCTGAATCTGTCCCTTTGAATCCCTTTTGCCACTCAGCAAAAAAAATACACAACCCCCCCCTCCAAAAAAAATCTCAAAAAATACCAAAACCCAAAACCAAAAACCCAAAGAGGAAAGAAAAAGAAAAGAGAGAGAGAAAAAAAGAATATAAGGAATCACCGCAGAACTTGATTTTCCAGTTTGTCCTTCCAAGATTTGTTCTGGAAGCCTTAAAAGGCTTTTAGAACAATGCTTTCAGTTCTCTTCAGGGGGTTTAGGATGAAGACTTTGGGGACCAATGTTCAAAAAAAAGTGCAGATGTGACACCTGGGGACATGGTTTAGTGCTGGACTTGGCTGTCCTACTCAATGGTCTTAGAGGTCTTTTCCAAACTAAATTCTGTGATTGTAAAGGTGTCTCACAAAGCAGCAGGCAGGAATCTCTCTTTCCCTCTCTCACAATAATGAAAAACAGTCCTAGCAATTTATAAAAACCTTCTACAACTCCCAACTATTCCAGCCTTGGGAAACTGGGGAAAAGGAGCTGTAGGCTCCTAATGAGGCAAACAAAAACAAAAGAAGCACAGGTGAGTGAAATCCTTCTCCTCATTTTAACACCTGATTATTAGTGTATGACTGACTCTCTACCCCATAGAAATTACATCCTCCACAAGACAACTGGGGTAGTTTAAGCCACCTTAAATCACTCAACCTGCAGTACATCTGAAATGTTAATTAAGCAAGTTTTTTATCCTCACCTCTGCTCTGCTGGCTTTAGTGAAATCTTGTCTGCCAGGGAAAACTCTCTACAGGTACCACCAATTCTGTTTGAAGCTGGTGATCTGGGTTTGGCTCATAACATTCACAGTAGATTTACCTGAAAGATCAATAAAAGCATGTTCAAAGTAAGATTGGCTTCATAGAGCCCAGGATTTTATTAATTTATATAAACTTCCTAAAACTTTTGTGATAAAGAAAAAGGGAAAAGCTTGAAAATGTTCACAGTATTGTACAGCAGGGTAATGAAAATGGTATGGCAAGAGTTCTGGAATTAGTTAATTTTTTTTTTTTCCCCCAAAAAAACCAGCCCTCAAATATTCACAGATGAAATTTTCAAATGTAAGTGGAATTTTCTGATGTAACATCTCAATAGGTTCTCATTTTCATGGGCTTGTTAGCCTCTCTTTATGTCAAATTATACAAAGCACCCCAAAATACCTCTCACAGTATGTCTCTCTCAAAAATTTTATTATGCAAATCCTTGACTGCAAACTATCTCTTCTCTCATTGGTAACATGAGATAGATCTTCATAACAGAAGAATTCTGAAGGCATTTCTCATCCCCAACCATTAAATCAAATAGGATTTCTCAGTGTGGTACATGTGATTTCTCCTTTATTTTTTTCATGGTGTATAGTTTAGCAGAATATAAAATCAGAATTTAAAAAAGCAATCAAGCAGCCAGCAGGACTTTGATCTTTAAAATGCTGGAATTATCTTTAATCAGAGGAGATTTATAAGTAGTAGTTGAATTAAAGGTGGAATTACTGTCTGGCTTTGTTCGTTTAAGTTTTGCTGCTCTTCCCACTGACAAATTTTTGTCTCCAATATCTCCTGTATCCTTTGAGAGGGATTTGTAATAGGCAGTCCTCAACTTTAGAATTGGGTTAATCTTCCAGATCTTTAGTGGCAGCACTGTGAGTAAGCACTGTGAGCTTGGAGATACTTATCAGTGAAAGAACATTTGGAATTCTGGGAATGTGTTTTCCCAAGTCCATGGTGAACTGCCTCAAAGAGCAAAAGAGACTAAACCTGCTTCTTCTGGTTTTACTTGTTCTCACACTCTTAATAATTCTTATAATGAAGGAGGATTTTTTTTTTTGTTTATTTTTGTTTGTTTTTTTGTTTTGTTTTGGTTTTTTTTTGGGGGGGGTTTTTTGGTTTGGTTTGGTTTGGTTTTTTTTATTTGTTTTTTTTTGTTTAGTTTTGTTTTTTAGTTTTTTGTTTTTTTTTTTTTTTTTTTTTTTTTTTTTTTTTTTTTTTTTTTTTTTTTTATTGGAATCAATATGTTGAAATGCTTAAAATATGTTAAAAGTTTTGTAGACAATGATGCTTCCTTTGCAGGTCTGATGAGCAATTGGAAACTTTTGAGAGTGTTCCCTTCCAGGAGAGGAAAAAGAGAGGAAAAAGTGTGTGCAAAGCCCATGGACTCAGGTATCACCAGTCTTCAGCTACAGCTGAGATCTTCTCTTGCTATCCAGGTCAGGTTTGTCACTTCAGCAAGGACACATTCAGTCAGAAAATACTTCTTTTTCTCCACAAAGCAAGAACACTGGTTTTTATGTGTGTTTGTCTTTACAGGCAACCATCTCCACACTGAAAACACAATTGGAAAAATTTTGATGCACTTTGTCAAATTTTGAAACTACAGCTGTTCTTAACCCCATCTGAGAAATTTAATACAATTTCAGCAGAAATACCAAAAAAATCTCAAAATGATGGAGTAACACCTATAAAAAGAGCTTCCCTGCCTCTTTCCCCAGAGTGGTACTGATGGACAGGGCCCTCTCCATTCCTCACAGAAGGACCAGTTCAATATATTTTCTTGTAGTATTTGCTGGCATAATTCTCATACCACTGAAAATCTCTGTAGTCTCTGAGTTCAAACTCAACACAGCAAAGGTTGGAAGTAATTTTTTCCTCAATTTATTGATACCACCATGGTAAAGACCAGTAATGACCAAGGGAAGCTGGCTGTGTACAGTTTTCCATGAACTTCATTGCCTTTACAGATTCTTCATCACCTTTGTCCCAATCCATCCTGAAAGAAAAAAAAATAAAGGGGAAAAAAAAGTTTCTGTGGGGTGAAGTTATGCAAAGATGAACTGCTTTAAGAAAGTTTTCAGGGAAGCCAATTAGCCTGTGAAGCTGGAGATGTGATGTGGAGAAGGGAACATTGAGACAGGAGGTTTCATTTCCCTTTCATTTGTTATTTTCTTTTTTTCAGTTTCCAAAGAAGGTGCCAGGTGTTTATTCCTTTTCCAACCCCTGAGAACCAAGCTTGAACCTAATCCACTGAGCCCTCTGCTAACTCAACCCTGCTGATTTATCCTGCCTTACTTAGCACAGGCTACCTGGATGCTTTGACTGCTTCAGGTGATTATGGCTGTAATTCTTTGTGGGGCTTTGTTGCACCATAGCAAAGAATAATAAGACCCTAAATACAGAATGAAAATAGAATAAAAATAAAGAAGGAAAGAAGAAAGGAAGAAAACCCCACAACCCTCATCTGTGAATAAAGGCTTTTATAAGCAGCAATAACACTGTGTGCTGCCTGAGTGTTACTTCTGATAGTGTAGCACTGAAAAAATAAGTATTCCCATTGCCCCTTTGCAAGGAAAGATCTAGCTGAGGCACAGAGAAGAGCAGTTTAACATTTCTTGGTTTTCCTTTTATTTGTGGGTACCTGGGATTGATGCTCTTGTAGCTGCAAAGTAGGGCAGTGCAACCCACAGATGCAATTTTCACAGAGAGAGACCCTGGAAAAACACTCTTACTAGACATCCAAAGGAAAGGGATAGCTAAAGGTCCCTTAAGGAAACACAGAGACACATTATGACTGAATTCTGATAAAGGTGTGAGTCAGTCAAACTCCTACTTCTGTACTAGAAAAGAAGGAAAATCACCATGAGGCTCCCATGCCTGCTGCTTTGGATGAACAGGAATCTTTATAAATTACATAAATACACTCATAGACTCATAAAATACCTATAATATTCATAGTAGAGTGTGCTGGAAGATGGGGCTGAGAAAACAAGGACAATACAAGAAAAGGAAGGTGAGGACAAAAGAGTGACATTTTTCAGCTCACTGGTTTTGTGGGTCTGGAAAGGGGAAGAGGCTGGAATCAACATTTTCCAGCCACCAATGATGTCATGTGGCAGAGATCACTGAGAGGACAGATGGACTCCACCAAGTTCTGTAGTCTAGAATAAGGGTTCAGGCCATGATCCATCTCTAATTCTCATTCCATGATGTTGGTGTATCCACAACATATTTCTCAACATGTTGGCTTGAGAAAGGGGAGAGGAAAAGATTGCATATTCTATTTCTGAACTTTTGGGTGCAGTTTGTGATGAAGAAGATCAAAGGTGTTGAAGAAGATCAAAGGGATGGAACTCCTCTGCTCTAGAGTCAGGCTGGGAGGGCTGGGGCTGTTCAGCCTGGAGAAGAGAAGACTCCAGGGAGACCTTGGAGAACATTCCAGTACCTACAGGAGGCCTACAGGAAAGCTGGGGAGGGACTTTTTGCAAGGGTATGTAGTGATAAGACATAGGAAAATGGCTTTAAGCTGAAAGATGGTAGATTTAGAGTAGATGTTATGAAGAAATTCTTCCCTGTAAGGATGGTGAGGCTCTGGAACAGGTTTCCCAGATAAGATGTGTCTGCATCATACCTGGATGTGCCCAAGGCCAGGATGGATGGAGCTTGGAACAAGATGAACTTTAAGGTTTCTTCCAAGCTAAGCCATTCTATGATTCCATGATTCTGTGTCTGAGGTCTAAAATGTAATTCAGGGTTCTAGTGTCCATTTGGGCTGTCTGGTGACTCCATTGGCTCTTGTCTGCCTATTGCTTAGATAGATCAATGTTATTACAGTGGCTCCTTCAGCTCCCTCTGAACTGATCCTTCCACCCATTTCTTACCTCCCAGGCCCAATTTATCCACCAGCCAATAACACAGAGAGTTGTTGGGCACCATCCTGCCAATCCTGTGATTATCCTGACTCTCCTAAGTGCTCCAGCCATGGTTTTGGTCCTTGTTAAGCAGCACCACGCTGCTCAGGGGCTCACACAATTCAGGAGCCATTTCCAAGCAGCAGGTGGGATGCAGCCACCCTGTTTTCAGGAGGAAGAGTGTCTCAGCATATGGGTACAAGCTGTCTCCTCCCAGCTGCTCTTACAGACAGAGAAGGAGCCCTGCCCTTTTTGTTTAGCCACGTACACAAGGAGAGACTCTTGCAGCAAACAATAATTTGGGGAGCAGATGTGGTTTCTTAACTCATTGTCACAGTTTCTAATTAGCTGTTTACAGTTATGGATGCTTAGAGTTGACTGTGTCCTTTTTGTAAAATGAAAATAAATACCTCATTTTATGCAGAAAATATTCAGAGGGGCATTTTCAGGTCCTTCATTATCTGTGGTTATGTTTCTGTGGCTGTGTACCACTGCCCTCTTAAATGTATATATTTGTCACAATCATGTTAGTCCTTAAACTCTTTGTATCTTTTTTATTGTGCTTATATGTATCAAAATGGGATGATTGCCTATCCTTCAACCTTTTCCAGGAAACTATTTATTTTCTTTGTTTTCACACTTTCCTGTTGTCCTCCCACCCTTGTATAAATCTTCTGTGCAGCAAAATAGTTGACATAAGTATAACTGCTATACATAATTGATGTGTTCTCTGTTTAATAAATAAAGTGTCTGTCGTATAAGGGGCAAGTTTTCTGGGTTTTATATTGTCTGGATGAGTGGTATTTTTAGCTTCTGTCCAGGGGGACAGAAAATTTTGATAATTTCTGGAGAAGAAATTGTTCCTTTGTAAAGTAAATTCTGGTTAAATATATATCTGATTTCTCCCTTAAAAATAAACAATATGAATGATCCCTTAAAAGCACATATCTGTTATATGTCAGAGGTTCAGAATTGTCAGACTTGATTCACTGTTTGTTTCACAGTGGCAAACAATGCTAGTGGAAAAAAAAATAAAAGAGAGAAAGTTTTCCTGCTGTTAATGAGACAGAGGTGACTGTAAACAATAGATGCCTTATAGCTATTCCAAAACAGGAATCAAAGCTGTAATTAAATATAAAACACTGTCAATGATAGGCTCTTTAATGTAACATTTCTCAGTTGCTTTTCCTCTATGAAATAGCTTCACTTAGACAAAAGCTGAGAGTGACTGAAACAAGAGAAGAAAGACTTGTGCCGAAAACTGATTTCTTGTTACTCATGACATACCAGTCCTGTAGCTCCAGCAGGAAATATTCCTGACTAGAAGACAGAACAGAGCCAATCACAGGATTTTGGTGTCATCTGTGAGACTAAACAGTGCCATGTGAAGGCAGTTTATTCCTGGATGGACATAGGTGTCATCTCAACCCCAGGAAAAACAGATCCAAACCAGCCTTGGCTCCCTGTGGCAAGGAATAAGAAAGGAGATAACTTGGGGAAAAATGGTGAGGAGCTGCTTCACCTTTGCACTTTCCAGTTGCTTTTTAACACAGATGTGGCTGCTGGATGGATGGCAGCATCCTCCTGAAGCCTGAGGTCCAGAGAATGCTGCTTCATGAATACACAGAAAGGAGAACAAAGTACAGGGAGTACTGGAAGGCAGAGGCAACTCTCATGCAACTCCTACCTGAGCTAATCAAAAGGATACAAAAACCTCTGCACAGTCCTTGATCAGCTGTGCAATGCCTCAAGCCAGAGTCTGGCCTGTGTGTGTAAACAAATAGGAAGCCCTGAGCAAGTACAAGGAATTTGGACAGAGGATTTGGTATAAAGAACCACAGTTCTTGTGAGGTGCGGGCTAATTATCTTCTGGCATCACTTTTCATTCACAAATCAAAAGTAAAAAAAAAAAAAAGCTGATGCTGTAAGAACAGGTCAAAATCTAGACCATTAAATGCAGGTATATAAACCCAGTATAACTAATTCATCACTTTTGGGGGCTACACAAAATAGAAAAAGATATTTCACTTAACATAAAGGAGGAAATAGTCAAAAGAAAAATATCTATTCTTAGTTTACTCAGAACAACTCTACCACAGGAAGGTGGTGTGGTAATGGAATGTTCCCAGAGAAGCTGTGGCTGCCCCATTCCTGGGAATGTCCAAGGCCAGGCTGGATGGGCTTGGAGCAACCTGGGATAGTGGAAGGTGTCCCTGCCCATGGCAGGGGGTGGAACCAGGTGGTCTTTAAGGTTCTTTCCAATCCAAAACATTCTGTGACCCTGTCGTACTGAATCTGACCCTGGAGAAGGCCACCCTTGTCACCAACTGTTACTTTCCAAACCAAAGGAAATGATGCAGCTTGGTTTGTTATGTTTTGAAGTGAGAGTGGTTTGTTATGTTTTGAAGTCAGAGTTTGGGTTTTCCTATGTCTAATAAACTGCAAACACTGAGATTTCCCCACTCCTAAGCTACACAGTGCCCCTTCTACACTGATTCTCTAATAAACGTGTTGAGTTTGTATTGCAGCTGTCTCCTGATGGAATCATAAGAAAATAGGTTTTTTTTCCTTTACTGAGCTGGCCTGTAACATTCCTTGGAATTTCATGTCATTGTAAGGAATGTTGACAAAGACAAACATGTTACCAAGCCAATAGGAGAAGCAGATGAACATGTGAAAGCAGACACATGCACAGTCCCAGCTGAACTTCCCAGACTACAGAGCTTTATGAGAACCAGGCTTGGTGCATTCTTCTCCCAGGTGACAAGTGACAGAATGAGATGAGATGACCTCAGGTTGCACCAGGGGAGGTTCAGATTAGATATTGGAACTTTTTGCTTCATGGTAAGTAAAGCTTTGGAACAGACCGCCCAGGGAAGTGGTGGAGTCACCATCCCTCAAAGTGTTCAAAAAACACAGATATAATGTGAGGACACAGTTTACTGGTAGATATGGTAGTTGTCAACAACTGGATTTCATGTTCGTGGGGTTTTTTTCCAACCTTAATGATTTTAGTGATGACTTAGAGTTGAGAAACTACTTCAAGGCAGAGAAAACAGCACACAAATCTATTGTTTCATTGCACACTGAATGAGCTGAGCTCCCTGTGGGGACAGCAGAACCACAATGAGTGAATAAGAAACAAAGAGCCAGACTCTGCTACAGCCATGAGCCCAGCCTTCTGAGCCACTCTTACAACCTGTCACAGGAGGCAAGGGTAACCCAGACTTCTGTTAATGCAGGGAAACAACACTGAATGATCAATGTTTGTAACACACACATGTAGGGTTTATTGTAGAACAACTTGGTTGCACAGGAAAACTGGCATAAAGACACTTTGGTTGCTGTTATCTATAGTAATAGGATGATATAAAAGCCTAAAAAGGCTGTGCTGGGGCAGTTCCTTGGCAATCAGCAGCTTCCCCTGAGTGTTTGAGCCATCAGTGTTCCAGTTTCTCCCCTGGCAAAACTTGTGGATGCATTATTCTCCTGGGATTGGACAATAGTAGCCCCTTTATCTTATCCCAAACTCCAGTTACAGTCCAAATTCCATTAGCAGGCACATTTTGGGGGGAGTGGGCTGCAGTGGCTGCAGATGAACAGCTGCTGCTCTGCAGTTTGCTACAGTGGGAAAAAGTCCTTCAATTTTTAGCAATGTTTAAGCCATTAACAACCTCTTGCAGCCACACAGCAAATCAGCAGAATGGGAATGGCTGAAGTGTAACACACTTAAAAAAAAAAAACCAAAAAAAAACCACAACCAAAAATAATAAGTATGAAATTAGGCAGAGGTGAGAAGAGGTGTTGACTGAAGTTCAGGTTGAGTGAGGGGGAGAGAAGGCATTTCCCTCAGTTTTTCTTCAGTAATCAGAATTAATTTTGTTAATTGATTGCAAATTAAATTGGGTAAAATTCCTCAAATCAAGATTGGCCTGTGGTTCCCTAGTCTGCTATCCACTGTTGCAACTCCATAAAGCCATTCCTCTCCTGCTCTGGTGAACCATTCCTAGGTGTTTGCTAGCTGCCAAACCAGCACTGCCTGAGTGCATTCTGCTCTCTAAAACCAATCAGCAGCCCTTCATAGTTACCAGTGATGCTAAATGGAAACAGGACAAAGAATGATCCCATACACCAGCTGCTCATCATCCCTCCTGCTTCACTGCTGGAGTGTTCTCCATCCCAGCTGTGGTCTGTACCAGCAGGAAATGTACCAGAGGGATCAGCATGGCTTGGGGTTAGCACAAAACATCCCATAGCTCATGGGACACCTCATGGAGCACCAAAGTGCTTCAGGTTTGACTTCCACCCTTGGAAAGTATTCCAATAAATCAAATGCAACCTCAAAGATTTCTGCATGCTTTTCTATTGTGTACATGAAGCATTCTGTGGTTGCATGCCAAGAAAATACCATGGTGAGCACTTCTGACTGAAAAAAAGGAGAATTCATATACAGAAGGTGATTGCACTGTTGGAATCATAGGAAACCCCACACTGAGCCCCACAGAGATCCAGAGGCAAGTGCAATTCAGTGTGAACATTGCCAACTTTGCTTCAAGTCCAAAGAAAAGATGGAGTCTAGACAGGAGCAGCTCCACCATCTCAGAGTATTTTTTTTTTCTTTTTCCTTATGAAATTTATGTAGTTTCTCTCATCACAACATGGAAGATCTCACAAGAATTTCTGTTTGTTATCTCACAGCTTTACTCCTGCTCACAATTCAGGTAAGGAGCTGGCACTCAGAGTTTTATCTTGAACTCAAGTCAACTCTTACTCCCACTTGATCATTTTGATGGCCAGAGATTATATTAATGTCTTATTCCTTGGCATGTTATTTTCTACAGAATTTATTCTCAGTAATCTTGAATTGACAGGTGGCTCACAGTCCACTGACTTGCAGCCTGTTAAATTATGTGCAGAGTGAGTGGCTAAAATTTAAGTGCTTGGGGAACTTGTGTCCTAGACACCACAGACAGTATCTGCAAGTTTATGTTATTATTGTTGCAGCCATGCAGTAGAAAGAGGCTGGATATGCTATTAACTAAATTCCCCTAGCCCAGTAATTTCCAGTGCTGCTTCAGATGCCTGTCCAGAACAGAGAAGATTTGATCCACCTCCTGCATTGTACCTGACAGCTTCAAGCCAAAGTCTTCAGTATTCTAACACACTCAAAAATTTCCTTTGTTTAGACAACTGATATGAGCCAGAATCTATTAATAAATTGCAGTACTAATAGAATCATATAATCACAGAAAATCTTGGGTTGGAACAGACCTTAAAGATCACCTCATTCCACTCTTCCTTCACTGAGCAGTGAAGCCACCTACTGGATCAGGTTGCTCAGAGCCCTGAACACTTCCAGGGGTTGGACATCCCATAATAAGGAGAGTTCTGACCCTCAGTGTAATTTCAGACACTTAAGTTTGGAGCTGAGTTTCACTTAGTTTCCTCGAACCTTCTGACTGATAATCTACTGGGGCCATTTTAAAATCTAGAAACTTATTTTAATTGCATCATGAAAAAATAATATTTGGCACGGTGTTTTGTCTACTAAATTCCCTCCACAGAGTTATGCTCTAACTTTTTTAGCTCTACAGTTCTTTCTTTTCTTGAAACTAAAGGACTGACTTGAACAACAGTCAGGGCCTTCAGATTCCTCAAGGACCCTTCAGTCTCTGAGCTTCACAAAAGCAAATCAACTGCTGCAGCTAAGAAAAAAAAAGCTGCTTCACACTTGGACCTGGCAATGTTTTCCCAGGGCACAGTTTCACCTGTCACCTTCCTCCTAATTACTTGCCACCCCAGTAGACTGGCACCAATGTGTTTTGAAAAGCTCTCAACAACAACAGTCCCTTCTGTGATGCAGCTCAAACATGCACATTGCACTGTTTTGATTGATTGATGAACCTCAGTGCAGCTGATATAATAATGTGCTAAATGTTACATATGCCCTTAGTGGGTAATTTCAGGAAATTATTAAAATGTGCTTCTTTTAAAAGGTTTGGTAATGTGAGTCACAGAGACTCTTGACAGACCCAATGCTGATTAGTGTGGGTGACCACAGTGTACTCGAGGCTTTGATATTTCTTGGCTTTTTCTTGGTTTCCCTGAGGCCCTTTGGACAAAGCAAGAAAGATGGCTGAGACACCCTTGGCCTTCTGGGAAACTCAGTGACATTTAAACACTGCTGGGGCCTATTCTGTTAATATCTAAACTAATTAAAATCAAATCATAATTGTAGAGCTTGTTCACCAGAATTCTAATCAGACTCCTAGCTGTACTCTGGGCTGCCTCTGCTCTGTGAGAAGTGTTTTACCACACAGACAATTGCTCTCAGTGGTTTGTCCTGATCTTACAACCACTCCTTAAATGAGAAATGTCACTTTGAATGCAGGGTGAAGACTTCCTTCCAATATTTCCACTTCCCATATACCCCAAGCACATTTTGCTGCATCACATAATGGGGTATTTGTTGGGGTGTGGCAGGCTTGTATGCACCCACTGTGTTTTTATTAGGGCTGAATGTGATACCCTGCACTGAATTTCCACCTTGCATAGTCTCAGAGAAGAGTGCAGCTTCCTTGTGAGGGGCAGCAGAGGGACAAACACCTATCTCTCCTCTCTGGTCGCCAGTGACAGACTAGGAGGGACAGCATGAAACTGTTTCAGAGGTGGTTTAGGTTGGATATTAGGAAAAGACTCTTCCCTCTGAAGGTTTTGGGGAACTGAACAGGCTCCTCAGGGAATGGGCACAGCCCCAAGGGCTGCCAGAGCTCCAGGAGAGTTTGGACACTTCTCTCAGGGCTGCACAGGGTGGGATTGCTGGGTGTCTGTGCAGGGCCAGGAGCTGGACTGGATGATCCTGGTGGGTCCCTTCCAACTCAGGATATTCTGTGATTCTATAACACAGATGGGAGAAGCTCATGGACAACACATCAGGGCATCCAAAAATAGTATTGTAAAGGATGGGGTCATAGGCTGGGCTGAATTAGAGCTGTGCCTGGTGAGTAAATGTCTGTCAGCCCAGCTCTGGCAGGTCTCACTTTTAACATCTGTGTGTTCAGTGTCACAGTGTGCAGTGAAAACCTGTGTCAGATCAGTAAGACACTCTTACTGCTGAGGAAAACAGCATGAGAATATAACAAGTATTAAGGCACAGAGGAAAGGCTTATTAATATTTAGCAAAACTAATCTGTTTCTCACTAGCCAAAACATGCACATCCAGCCCTTTTGGGAAGACAGCTTTGAAGATTCCCTAAGTTGAAATGAGGTTTTTCTGCACTGTATGTAACCATTCATATTCTCTGTGGGCTAAATCTTATTCCATAATTTTGAAGTCAACCTTTGAGATTTGGGAGATCATTAGAGGGTTTGTGTATGTTTTCTTCATTCTGTTTCTCCAGATAGACCAAATGTAGTCACTTTATAGATGGGAATGTGATTTAAATAATATGACTTTGCTAACATTACATTTTGAATTTATCTTTATTAAGGCTGCATTTTAATTTCATTCCATGTATCCTCATTAAGCAACTGTTTGCTCCCTCAGGCATTTTTTCAAGCTAACTTTTAATCTACCTATTGGCACTCAAAGCTGTAAAAGTTAAAGCCTATTTGAATTTTTATTTGGAAATCTGTTAGATTTTTTTCCCCTTTATAGAACTGCAGGCATTTTGCTTTTGCTGGAGATGGTCTATTTTCCCTATATAATCTGATAAATATTCAATTAAATAACACATATTCATATCAATGTGTTGTATGCAAAGCCCCACTCTTCAGAATACTATAGATTTACTGTAATAGCACTTTATTTTACACCACTATTGCAGAAAGTCTCTCTGAAATCCTGTCACTGTAGCACTCAGATGCTGGATTGCCATTGAAATTAGCAGTGAGTGGGCCTAAAGGACTTACATTTTCCTTATTTCTATTGATTTTGACTTCTGAGTCATGCACACACTGCTTTAAGATGACAGGTGATGGAAGAAAGTTCAGTGAGAGTAGAAGTCACTGATGGGGAGCTGCTCTACATAATGTCACATAATGTGATTTCTCTGGACATACAACCACAGCAACATTGCAGCATGCATAAAATTTTCTTTTTTATTATTATACACTCAAAGAATAAATTTATCTTCTGCTATATACAATACCTGCAAATTTTAGACCCTACCCTCTCCTCATCCTTCCCTTCATCCTCTCTGCCTGCATTTCTCCCCCTAAAATCCAGCTGAAGTCACTGTGTATTTACCTTGAGAAACAAAATTGATGGTCCTTGGTTTGATATAATCCTTCATTCCCAGAGCTCACACAGCCTACAGTTACTGACTGCTCTCAAACTAAGTTATTGTTTAGAAATATTCCTCTAGCTCAGCATCTTGTTTTGAAAAGCTGGGTGCTACCTTCAGCAAAAAAATAAATAAACCCTCTAAAGTAGGTCAGGAATCAGAACCAAAAAGGCTGCTCAAGGCAGGCTCAGATCTGTAGGTATTTGCAATTTTAACTCACTGGTTGTTCAAAACATAACTAAAGCTCCTGAGCATACAGCACAAACAATAGCAAGCAAAAATGGTTTGTGTTATAGGCATTGGCATCTGTCTTAATTATTGCCTGCTTGGAGACATATAAATAAAAATGTGTAGAACTTTAGTTAGATATAAATAGATATCAATTGCATAAATACAGCTAGATTTCTATTTTTTTTTCCTCGTGGTGCTTACTGGTTTAAGTTTTAATACACCCTTTCAATTATGACTGGATTTTCTTGTAGGTAATGCTCAGAGTTTGCTGCTGCAAATGATTCTTCTGACTAAAAATAATTCTGCTGAGAGCAGTGAGATCACCTGTGCTTTTGTGGACTCTGCACTGAGACACTGCAGGCACTGAGCAGGAGGAACAGCAGAGAAGGAAATTTTTCAGAGAAGAAAAATGCCTGTGTTGGTGCTATTCTAAATGATAGATGTCTCTTCAATTTACTGAAGTATTTTTGATAGAAAATATTTCTTTTCCACTGCTGGATGTTTCCAGTATTGGTACCTCAGACTTGTAAAAAGCCAATCTCAACAGTAAAAACAGTTAAAGTACTGTTGTGTGGAAGTCATTAGAGAGGAAGATGCAGCAAGGAAGATACCCTTGCAAACATGTTTTTGCTTGGGTTAGACAGAGCTGTTCTTCCTCAGAGCCCATCCCAGACTCCATTTCTTAGTTTGTTGAGTGTACAAAATTTACACAATGAGGAAGGAGAAAAATTCAGTACCACAAAAATGCCTGTCAACCAAGGGCTTTCCTTCTCAGCTGGTCCAGAAAATCCTCATGTTCTGGGCTAAGCTGAGCTCTTCTGAGGGAGGAGGAATTGTGTTATCTCCATGTGCATGCTCCAGGTTGGGTGGGATCCTGAGCAACCTGGTCTAGTGGAAAATGTCCTTACTCATGGGAGAATGTTGGGACAAGACACTCCTTCAGGTCCCTTCAACACAAACCATTCTGTTTACCTACGATCCTATGAGAAGGGTAACCACTTTCTCAGACTGACATTACCAAGAGCAGTAAAACATGGTAAACACCAGAATGAGTGTGGCTGAGACAGCATGAAAGAAAGCATGAAAAAAGCCACAGATTTACAACTCTCAGCACTGCACAAAGTGTGATCTGTGTCAGCTGTGTACTGAATATAAGAGTCATTGTGGATATTAATAAATGGAATCAAACAGCAGAAGCAGGTTCAGACAGATGTCTCCATCTGACTTTGACGTCTCATGATTTTAAACCTCAGGTAGGTGGCAAATTTATCTGACCCTGAGGAATCTAAACTCCGAATCCCTGTTGGGCTGGAAGTTCATGAATCCAGCATAATGACTTCTGTTAGAAAGTAATTGGCTCCAAATGGAAAATTTCTGCTGATATCTGCAGATATTCTGACTGATATCTGCTAGACAAGGTCCCTGAGATCCTGTGCCAGGCTGGCAAAATGCTGCCAGCAGTGCCCAGGCTGAAGGCAAGACCTTATGGGCTGTCATTGGGTACCTAGGGGGGAACCTCATCATTCATCCCAGTTTGGCTTCTTGACAGATCTAAAGATGTTCCTGTTATTACTGGAGCTACTCTCAGAACCTTCCACTGTGTTCAGGCTTCAAGCTTGAACTGATTTTTTTTTTCTTAAATCCTCTAACAGACAATGTCTACTGTTGGTTTCATAAGTTGTGTGTGCAATTATTGCTTTTCCTCTACGTAATTCTGATACCAATTCTAAGACACAAATGAAAGATGAGAAGCAAAAGTGATTTTAACAGTTCAAGTTTATGGATCTTGCCTCACTAAAAGAAGATGAGACAAAGAAACACTGCTGAACTTGCAATTTATCCCAAACCATTACTAAATAAAAACTGGATTTTTCATTATCTGGGCTAAAACTTCCTTTAACTGTACATAATTGCAAGTTTATGCCCCTCTTTGAATCAGACACTGAATACAGACAGGTTACTTATGGGTTATAAATTTCACCTTGAGCCACTTTCAACCACATCCAACTATATTTCAGCTCAGATAGGACAAGGAGGGAAACAGAAGTTGGGGAAGAGACTCCTGACTCACTTCTCAATGCCTGCTCTTGATTAAAAATCCAAGTCATGCCATGAAAAAGGGGATCTTAATTTAAGCATAAATTCTCAAAAATGCAGGACTACTTTTATAGGTGAAAAATAATTTTCACACTTAATATTTCTTCCTTTCCTTCTTTCCAGAAACACAAAATTGAATAACACTGTCATGACTTATATCATATAAGCACTCAGTCCTGGTTCTTAAGGTCCATGTGGGTTTCTTACATGGAAATGGCTGAGGATCTTCAGTCTCTTCTGATGTGTTTTTGCTTTTAACATATTAAACATTCTCATTCACATTTTGTTCATTAGATCATCCCATTTATTGCCCACCAGTATTCTCACACTGCACTGATTTTGCTTCTGCTTTCAGAAGTCTTGGTAATTTTATCTTAACAAAAAGTTGGGGAAAGTCATCTGGTTTTTGCTGTAGGCATTTGAGGGTCTTTGTAGAGCCAGTGTAACACATTGGCAGCTGATCCAACACTGGGTTGTGTTGGCACTGCTGGTTGGTCATTCCCTGAAATTTGGATGTCAGCAGGACCACCAGCTTGGTGTTCCTGGACAGCTACCAGGGAAGTCTCTAAATGTGCTGCTAATTGCATAAAACACAAGCAGGATCAGCAGTACATGATATCTCTGCATGAAGTCCGACATGAAAAACTCTAATTTGGGTGTTAGCAAAAGGTTATATTAGGAACTCAGCAGTGGAAAACCCTGTTAAAAAACAAAACAAAACACAAAAAAAACCGAAACCAAACAAAACTGCCCAAAAAAACAAACAAAACCCCCACAAATGGCTGAAAAATTGCTTCTAGCACAATTTTTTTCTTTGGGGGAAGACTTGTAGCATTTTACAGAAAACTTACTCAAACTGTAGTGATGCAGTTTCTACCACGTTGAATAATGTCATTCCTTTATGTGGCAAGCATGCTTGTATCCCACACATATTTGGCACCACTATCATTTTTCCAATCACATACACTTACTTATCAGAAATGTTGAATCAGAGTATAGAAGCAGGCTACAAAGCTCAAATTATACATTTGGAACATGCTTGCTGATATTTTGAGTTTCATGCTGTAAATACTTTTTTAGTATCTCATATTAGAGTGGAGTTGTGAGAAGTGCAGTCAGTATAACCAAAAGGTCTTATGGATTTAATTCAGATTCACAGATTTAATTTGCACAGAAAAAAAGAAAATAATGTTTGCAAAAACAATGATACATCTCTAAGTCATCATCTCTAAAAGGAAACTTTCCAATTTTTCACTTGGAATGGATTTAAAAAACATAATAATAAAAAGAAAAAGTTCTAATTTTTGATATGGTAACACTGTGATTTGGAGGGTGACAATGGTGTTAACTTGGTGGAGTAAATATCAGTCCCACAGAAATTAAAACTCCTGAGTTAAAACGTGCTAAATAATCTAAACAAAACTAATTTAAGAGAGGTTGTGGACTCCCCATGCCTGGAAGTGTTCCAGGCCAGGCTGGATGGGACTTGGAGCACCTTGGGACAGTGGAAGGTGTCCCTGCCCATGGCAGGGGTGGGACTGGATGAGATTTAAAATCCATTCAACCCAAACCTTTCTGTGGTTCTGCGATTCTATGATCAAGGCATGCTATGAAAACTTCTCTGTGCCTGCTGTAAGCAAGGACCCAGCTGGCACAAACCACAAGAACACGCTGCTGCCTCTTCTCCCCCACTGCCAAATTTGCTTGACCCCAGAGAAGAACAATGTGAGCAAAGGAATCAGCAGCTTGGTCAAAGAAAGATTTTGTTCTAACCTCCCACTGACACTGAGTTTCAAAGGTAACAAGCAGGACTGGCCTAAGGCCAAAAATAAACTTTTTATTTGGCTCTCTCAGCAATGGAGATTTGACTCCTCCAACACAGAACTTCAGCAAACTTTCCCTGGAGCAAATGAAATTTCATTCATATCAGGACTGGTAAAAACAATTGTAGATGATGGGTGGGTTAACTGGTGTTAACTAACATGCCTCATGTTAGTTTGTACTTCTAAGTCCTACCAGCAGCTAAAGTCATTTGGTCATATATCAGCATACATTAAAAATGTCTAGATGCATTTAATGTCTACTTTACGCACTATGAGTGGAAATAAATAAAATTCCACTTCTGTTTCTTCTCTGAAGATTTTTTTGAAACCACATGAATAAACCTGTTGGTGCACATGTCTATGCATTATCTTTAATCAAAGGACAGACCAGGAACTGACTTTAAAGGGTCTCTTGACTGGACTTGATTCTGCAGTTAAAAAAACAAAAAAAGAAACAACTAAATAAAGAAGAATCTTTAATTCGAACTGTGTCTCTGTGAATCTGAGGGCATTTCACATCTGAATGACAACAGTCAGCTTCAGGATGTAAATCTTTTTCCTTACCAGCAAACTTGGTGCCTCAGAGAAAAAAAATAAAATAAACCACAAAATTCTGTAACATGCAAACCAAAATTGTCATTTTAGTTTTCATGCAGAAAATGTCATTCCCTCCTACGTTGGTTCCCTCCTGTCTCTAGATTTTCATTCTCAATACTATAACTCTTAGCTCTTCTTTTGCATTCTGTGACATTAAGTAAAACAGTGTTTGTGGAATTTTCTTTTCTAATTTCACTTTTCTTTCTTAAACGTGCCTCTCAATAAAATAAACCCCCTAAAAACTGATTAGCTATTCTAAACCCATTTGATCATACTCCAAAGCCCAAGTGAAGCATGAAGAATAATTTTCAAGTTTTATATTTTAAAAACAATTGAATATTTCTAATCCTAGGTGTCCCGATCCCATGTGTTAGTTGCAGAATGAAGTAAATAACCTTCTTCTCTATTTGCATTTTAATTTTCTTTCAACATTTTGCAATATAGATTTTCATACAGAGAACACTTCTCTTTCTTTATAAACAGATGCCACTCTAGCTGTCATTTCAAAGACGTGTGACTGAATTTCTGAAAGTCTAAGAGATGTTAAAAGTGACATGAAGTAAAGCAAATGATTTGACTATTGTTTCAAGTGTTCTTTTTTAAAATTTAAATGCAAAAAGAAAAAGCCCTGAAGATATTATTCAGTAATACTAGTAACAGTATTTCTATAATGCTTTCCATTTCCAAAGTTCCTATGTAGACAGTAACTAATTTAAATAGTACCCACGACTTTTAGATGCTAATATTCACCTTGCAAAATAAATGGATTTGTTTGTGTGTGGGTGTTCTTGAGGGCTACACACACAGAGACTCTACAGTCATTTGTCAGTCTCTAATAAGAAACAGAAGTGACATCTGTCATGCATTCCAGTAAACACATTAAGCAAACACAATAGGACCCCAAAATGTTTACTCAAGTACTCTAATTAATTGTGACTTGCTGGAACAGAGTTTTCTATGAATTAAACACAAAGATCCATGCTCTCTCCTCCCCCTTGCTGTAGCTTTTTGTGCAGTGGGAAAAGATTTAAACTAAAGACTTCCCTTCTGGCTCTGCCAAGGTGCATTTTTCCCTCATAGACTTGACTTGCAGAACAAGTTGATGTGAGAGTTTGTCATGGCTGTTTTGACAGTCCGGTCATCCTAATCCAGGGATCTGGTCCCTGTGGTTTGTCAATTATCCTACTAACCCTACAGCGAGAGGAACACTCAAGGCACTGAACTGTCATCCAATAACCAAGAAATAATGTCAGCAGCCAGTGAGCAGGGATTGTGAGGGATGGGGATGGTTTTGACAACAGAGAAGCGCGGATCATTTCAGCATTTATTTTATTTATAGGCATTCGTAACAAATTAATTACATCTCACTGCAAGGCTTCACTGAAACTTGCTGGATCCAGACCTGCCTGCACTCACAGGGTGATGAGCACAGCTGAGTGCAGGGATTGCAGCAGGGCAGATCCAGGCACGGAGGTTCCATTCCCAGTTTTGTTCACTCCCCTCCTGCGACCCTGAGCTTGTTACTTGACTTGGAGATGTTTCAATATCCCCCCGGATAAACTGAGGATAAAAGCATGCACTCTTAAGAGCAGGCAGAGCCTTAATCAATTAATTCCTGTAAAGGACATTAAGATCATTTAGCAAAAGGTAGAATTAAAGTGCAAATTATGCTAAGGTCCTACTGGAATGAAAGACAAGTGTGTTTAAAAGGAGATTTAGATGCAGAAGGTTAGACAGCAAGGAAAATCTAGTTGGAGGATCACAAGAGGCTTGATTCTGATCCAGTGTGTAACAGGATAATTTGGCATAAATCCCCACTTAACACTAACAAAGCAGGCTCTGCCCCAGATTCTCACTTGGTATAAAGTTACACTGATCTACGATTACACTGATTCAACCAACTCAGGGTCCAAATTTTTGGCTGGGCAAGTCCTCATAATTAGATCTATAATCTCAATTTTTTCATTCTTTTAGTCAGTTTTATCCTATCACTTCTCAATCACATTTACTCAAACCATGTTGATGTGAGAAAAATATGTTGTAAAAGATGAAGCAAGAGACAAGCTAAGCCTCTGGAGCCATCCTGTTCCCAAGAAAGCCACAGGCACAACCAGCAGGACTGGGTGATAGAATGGGTAGCAAGGCTGGCCTGCTACACCTTTAGTTCTGAGTTTAGATGTGGTACAGCCTCAGCAGTAACTGGTTCAACTTTTCTATCACTTGAGAGCTCTGAGGAAAAGCACAGGGTATGAGATGCACAAATTTCCTTGGCTTCCAACCTGCCCCTGAACACTTCCAGGGATGAGGCAGCCACAGCTTCTCTGGACAACCTGTACCTGAGCCTCACCACCCTCACAGGGAGGAATTTCTTCATCCTGTCTAACCTCTCCTCTGCCCTCTGTCAGTTTAAAGCCATTCCCCCTTGCTCTACCACTGCTCCTGTGAAAGGTCCCTCTCCAGCCAGCACAATATAGGGGTGAACTCTGATAAAACACAGCTGATACGAAATTTAATAATTTAAGAGATTGTCTTAAGACTGTTTCTGGTAGACTGAACAGTTCAGATCTCTGGTTTGTCATGGCTAGGAAGATTTATTCTTGCCACTGGTACACAAATGGAAAGGAGAAAATTTTTTGGCAATCTTCTGAAGGAAAAATTATTCCAGTCATAGATGCAGTTTCAAAACCATGTGTGCAATCATTAGAACAACTAAACAAAGATCACACTGTTCATGACATAATTTTGTCTCCTAGACATCCCTTACTGACTAAATATCCACATTAACTGCTGATAATTAGGGAAGTCAAGGGTAAAGAGTGATGTCTCAAAATGTCTGTTTAAAATCATCACCTCTATTTTCAGCTACATTAGTGGGAAATTAAAATCTGGAGGCCAGAATGATCATGTCTGATATTACACTCTAACTATTTCCATTGCAGAATTGTCAGCAAATCTGGAAAACAGCTGGAAGCCAGTCCAGGAAGATATTATAATTTAGCAATGTGTTATTGTGTCAATATCACCTCATTGTGCAAAATTTAGACCATCCTTTTCCTGAAAACCTTGAAAGTATTTGCCCTATATAGGAAAGAAAAAGAAAAGAAACCAAAAAAACCAAAACAAAACCAACCCCCTGAAACTTTGTAATACCTTAAATGAGAAACAACTGATCCAAGTCATTCTCCCTAGCATTCAGGTAGCTTAGGGTAACTTTTCAGATACATAAATGTCATCTTGAATAAAAAATTCAAAAGTCTGTGCTGGGTGTAGATATTTGCAAAGATTAAGACAGAAAACATGGTCTGGTGTGGGAGCACACATTTAGGAAAGAGCACTCAGCTCTCAAGAGCCAAAACCATAAAGAAGTCAACATCTCCTCTCAAATGAAGCCCACTAAATTTATTTTTTTCCCATGTACCTCACTACTTTACATTTTGAACCTTTTTATGGTGGGTTTATGTACTTGCCTTCTTGAAAAGGTAAATTCCATAGATACTTCACATCCTGCTGGAGGTTCCATTGATAAAGCCCCTGTGAGAAAAAAAAAAAACAAACAAAAACCAACACAACAGAATCCCCACAGATCTCGCCCAAGTGTCCAGACAAGAGGAAAAAATTATTTAATACCAGCAACTTTGGGAGCAGCAATACCCATAGAATCATGGAAAAGCCCTCTAAGATCATCAATTCCAACAGTTCCTCCAGCACCACCACCAAGACCACCACTAAGCATGTCCCCAGGTACCACATCTACAGAGCTTGTGGATATCTCCAGGGTGGTGGCTCCACCTGTTCTAAAGCTTGACAAACCTTTCCCTGAGGGAATCTTTCCCAGTATCTGATCTAAGCTTTCCCTGGCACAACTTGAGGCCTTTTCCTATGGTCCTGTCCTCGTTCCTTGGGAGAAGAGCCCAACCCACCTGGCTGTCCCCTCCTGTCAGGAGTTGTGCAGAGCCACAAGATCCCCCTGAGCCTCCTTTTCTCCAGCTGAGCCCCTTTCCAGCTCCCTCAGCTGCTCCTCATCAGATTTTTGCTCCAGACCCTTCCCCAGCTTCATTGCTCTTCTGAGGCTTCAGGCCAGAGTGTTCACCCCACTCTCACTGAGAAGGACACACATTTTCAGGGCTATTGTTTTGGTGTTTTTAAAGATGGGAATGCTGATAATATAAGCATACCTGGAAATATTCAGACGTGGTAGGCAGGAGGATTTTTCAGTCACTGTTAGTGAGGTGGTTGAGGCAAAAAAGCAAACCCAGCACAAGCCCTGGCTCTCCCCATGGATGAGTCCAACTCCAACACCTCAGAAGGCTTATTCCATCAACAGTGGATACTTTAAAACTATTTGCAGTAAAGTTGGATTATCAATGAGAAACTTTAAACCTCTAAGACTGCTACTTGACAATTTGTCACTCAACTTCAGCAAAACTATAGGGGAAAAACACAATGAATTAATGAATAGCAACAAATCCCCATGACAACATGTTACTTCATTAAAATTTTATCAGCATTCTTCCTAGGGAAAGCATGCCTTCTGTTCTATGCTGAGCTTCTTCTACAGTGTTTTACAGACAATTCACAGCATTCTGGCGCTTCAAAATTAGTTCCTGTGGAGAGTGAGCTACACACAGACTCTAGATTGTGTCACACAGCGATCTCCTGGGTGCCATGATGAAGTTTTGCCTACATTTTTTGTGTGTATCTTATGCCTTAAACATTAATCAAGCATTTCCCAATTGCTTTCTTTGAGAATAGGTTAATTAGCTGCAAAAGCATCTCTGTGTTAATTTTCAGCAAATGCATTAAACTGCATTTCATAAATATTTTCCTAGCAAGCAAAGGAAAGCTTTGAAAGGAAAATGTTTTCATTGCTTTTGCTGGGGCTCTATCTTATGCATTTTTTTTTTCTTCCTTTCTTTATTTTTGTGTGGAGATCCATAAAACATATCCATTGGTGTTCAGTGTATTCCTCAGTGTGGATGTTAGTAGAAAAAGAATAATAATAAAAATGGTTCCTAGATGCTGTAAGCTTGTCAATACAATCTTAGGATTTGTTAAAAAAAAAAAATCTCTGCACAGAAATAGTGAATTTATTTGCTTGGAAATTCAAATTATTTTGAAGAGGAAAAAAAACCCATGTAGATCATGAGAAAAAGGCTGAAATTACTCTTGCAAATAAATAATGGCTTGTAAGGATATCAGTAACATGTTCTGGTTATATTAATTACACTTCCCTGAGACTATGGCAGTCCACTTACAGCAAGTATCTGGCTCTAAAAGCACCTAGCAAGAAAATATCACTTCCCAAAAACTTTGCAAGCCAAACAGGGTTTGGATGCAGAGGCTGCAGGGAAGGAAATTCATCCCTAGATTTTCACCCATGAGCTGAGGTGTTTGACACAGGGATTTGGGTGTTCAAGTGAGCAGCTAAACAATGAGAGGGAGGAGGCAGAATTAAGTGTCCACATTACAATGTAAACTTCTGAGCCAGAAGAAAACATCAAAAAATGATGTTTCTTTTTCTTTGGATGGTTATTTTCTACAAACCATAAGGAAGATACCAAATCTTCCTATCTCCAGACAAACCCCTGAGCTGCACATTCTCTCCTTTTGGCTCCATGAATCTTGCCAGTGGTGCTGGAGCAAACATTTAGAGATCTGTCTGTGGAATACTACAGTAATGAGAACATTCTGTTTGGAAAGTACTGTCATAACCACCCCATAGCTTGAAAAAAATCTGCAAACCAGGTCATCTGCCTTCCACATGAGTGATCTAACCAATGGGCTCTTATGTCTATTTATTTTGACTCTGTATTTTTTAAAATAATTTGAATTGATTGCAATCTTAGTAACAGGTTTGATTCTGAGGAAGCTGACCAATGTAAATCCCTAAAGTGACGGAGTAGAATTAATATTTTCACCTTCAACCTGAATTTTTTGGAAAATGACTCTAGGTGGGCATAGCCACTTCAGCAAAGCCAAGGCATTTCCCACAGAAACATCTGATTACCCAGTTAAGATTATATAAATTATATAAATTATATAAATTATATAAATTATATAAATGCCACTGACACCTTTCCTTAGGTTGCACCCCTGAGCTAAGGCCTGAAATGACACACAAGGTTCCATGACATGCTCCAGATAACAAAAGAAAACTGATATGGATGTCACAAGGGTTAGTAAACATTTGCATCTCAGGTGGAGCATCACTGTTCATTAGCAAAATCTTTCTACCAATTGCTTAATTTTTATTTTTTGAGTTTTTTCCCATCTAATTGGGATTTAGCTAAACCAACACATTTATGCAGTGATCATCTTCCTATACAGAGTATTTAGTAGAAGAAATATAGCACAGGTCTTTTTCTTTCAAAAGGAAGAGCTCAGAGTCATTGAGCTCTGGGAAAGCTTCTGTAGAAATCTTTTATAAAATCTTTTTAGGATAAATATTGAATCAGTAAACTAAGGAAACTGAGATATGTCTTCTCTGAAATTGTTTTTTTAAAAATATCTTTTAGTAGTGTTTCCCCTGCCAAATTTCTGCACAGTTTTTGTTTATTACATTTCATGAGATGTCACCCCATGACTCATTCTAAATTAATGAATCCAGGCCCAGCATTTTACAGATTCATTTATAACTCTTCTAATTCTAACAAACGAAACACAGGACCACACCAAAAAGATCTTTTGGATCTTTTCTGCCAAAAAAGATCTCCTCATACCTTTCTTGAAATTCTGTTTCCTTCTCAGCTTCTCTCCTTTCCCTTTTCACTCAAGAAAAGGTGGGAATTGGACACTTTTGGATGGCTGGTAGCTGTACAGTTTTGTACACCATCATAAGGAAGTCCAAGGCCAATGTCTATTTATTAAATCCAGGACTTGTTTACTGGGACACCCACATTTATTGTCACTGTTGGATAAAGACTCAAGTATCTCCTCATTACGTTTTTTTGGCAGCTCTAGGCAGCCTGATGGTCTTTCCAGATGTGTCTGTGTCTTTCCAGATGTGCCTTTCCACACTGATACTCAAACACCTTGATCTTAAGAGAATGTTTATCAAAACATCTTCAAAACCTCTTTATTTCATCAGGATCTCCCATTCTTTTCAGTTTCAACAATCCCCATACAGAAACATTGTCCTTTTGCTTCATTATTTGCACCAAGTCTGGGAATATAAAAATAGCTACTGCTACTATATGGCAGCAATTTTCAGAAACACAGATAATGCCAGGCTGCAGCCAGCAGGAAATTAAATATGCTGTCCTTGATGCACTCGCTGCCATCCATGGATTTAATGGCATTTCAGGGTTCAGCAGGCTGTGGCATGAGCATCAGAGATCCGTGGTGAGCAGATTTCTAGTGGCATGCAGCAGGGTCAGGAGTGGGAGCTGTGGCACTCAGAGGCACAGCTCAGTGGGAGGAAGGAGATGTCAGGCTGCAAGCTCCCTCACTGCCTTGCTGCCTTGCAGACAGCAGAAAACAGGAGAAGGGAACTGGAAGCCACTCTCCTGTTGAAAGGCAGGATCTCCTGGAGCGGGTTTTTGGCAGAAATATCTTTAAGAAAACATCTTGTGGAAAAAGCTTAGGCATGGACATGACCTCTGCAAGACTGTCAGGTCCCTAGGTACAACATATTTTTCTGTAGACACTGTAGTCTTCAACCCAAACCAATGTTTGTGTAAAATATCTCACAGTGCTTGTCCAGACAATAGGACTAAATCATCAGCCTGAAAATACAGCTGCCATTACCCATAACCAAAGCCAAACAGACTGTGTTTTATCCTTGGAGAAGGCAGAGGGAAAGCTATGTCCTTTCTTCTCCTCCTTTCTTTTTCCACTTCTGAAGACATCAGTAACTTGTGAATTAAAAAGTAAGAGGAGGTGGCTTTGAGCAGGATTCAGATAAAGCCATCATGGGGAGCATGTGGTGCTATTTAAGTTCCCTCTGAACTCTGCCTGTCTGCCTCTGTCCTGTAGTTTTTTTGAGGCAGCTTTTGTTAAAGGCGAGTCGTGCCAATCAATCCTGGCAGGTGGTCTTTCTAGTTCCAGGTGTTGACAACAGGTATTTCCTTTGGTCTCCTACATCCTGTATCACAAAGGGAGGTGGTGGATTCAGCATTTGTTGGCAGAAAGATGATAGATGACATTTGCTGGCTCAACATTCTTCATCTCCAACAGTTGTTATTCCAGTTCTTGTATTTCTTGGTAAGGAGTAACATTAAGGTGTTGGAAATTCAGTGGTGGTCTGTTCACCACCATCTATATTTCAAAGAAACACTGTGTTCCCTGGTTCTTTGTGTTTTCTTATAGGGAAGCTTTTATTTTAGCCTCTTTTAATTTATCCTTGAGTTTTAATGAGTTGCACTCTATTTTCATCTTCGTCATTTTTATAGAAATCTGATGGTGAATTAGAAACAGCTGCATCCCTTGCAGACATTTCCTAAAAACTACAAAATGCTTAGAAGGAATCTGCTTGCTAGTGTCTAGGAAAGGACCACTGGGGATAGATATATATTTGTGTACCTTTATTAAATTAAATTAATTATCTGAGACCATGAAATATCTCACTACTTTTTTTTTTTTTTTTTTCTGCTTTCCTTTCATATACTATGTCATTGATGCCACATTGATTCCAGTGGAGTAGGATAGCTTAGCTGGAAGGGACCTAAAATGATAATTAAGCACAACAAATGAGCTGAGCTTCAAAACAGGCATGAACCTGTCAAGGTGGACCTGGGTGGTTTCCCCTCATAATCTCATTAGCAGAATTACCTCTTTGGGCTCTTTTCCCTGCACAGTTACACTCTGCACCAGCTCAACCTTGCTGATCTGTGGACTTGGAAGAAAAAATCCAGGCCATACTCAAGTTGCAAGTGATGTTTCTGTCTACAGGACCTCTCCATCTTCTGTTGGTTTCTCACCCTCCAAGTAGCTCCATAATCACAGAATCTCAGGATGGGTCAGGTTGGGAGGGACCAAGGGGCTCATCTGGTCCCTTCTCCCTGCTCCAGCAGGGTCATCCCAGAGCTCAGGGTTTGTATTTCTGGAATATCTCCAGTGAGGAGACTCCAGCCCCTCTCTGGAGGGGCTCAGTCACTGCACAGTAAAGAAGTTCTGCCTCCTGTGCAGCTGCAACTTGCTGGGATCAGTCCCTGCCCGTTCCTCTGGTGCCATTGCTGGGCCCTGGTCCATCCTCCACCACCCTTCCTTCAGATACTTTTATATTTGTGAGGTGTGCCATTGCCTCACAGGTTTTATTTCAGTGCCTTTTAGCCAAACTTTATCAAGAATTTTGCAGTCTTTATGCACCAGACCAAATAACACTTTTTTTCGTTCGTTTGGGGGTTTTTTTGTTTGTTGTTGGGTTTTTTTTTTCTTTCTTGAAATATGGTTGAGGTTCCAATATCGACTACCCAGAGAGGGGAAGAACTCATTAAAATGGTGGCAAACACACTGAAAGGCTTCCTCTAAAATGGAAAACTGTTTTGACTTTTTGCATTTTATTCTCAAAGAGAGGTCTTTTATCGACTCCAGCTCAGCACCTTGGAGAGAAAAAAGATACCTTGAAAAAGGCTTTTAAACCCTGAGGTTGGCTGAAGTTTTTTTTTCCTTCTCCCTAGACTTTGTAAACACTTTTCTCTGTAAAAGTAATGCACATAATTGTGGGGTCTTCCATCTTTTTAGAAGCAATATAGTCCAAGTATCATAAATCTTAAAAAAGTGTTTTTATTTTTGGTTTTTTTTCTTTCTTTTCCCCTGTTTTTGGATGGAAGTTACCCATTTAGGGAATAAATGCAGAACACAAAGATGTAATTTTCTTTCTTAAACAAGGTCAGAATGCTGACAATAAGGGCACTTTTAAAGCTTTCTATTGTGCATGTGTTCATGGGGGAGAAGGAGCTGATCAATGTCCTTTAAGGTCTGCAGGTTTCTTTTTAGAACTTTTCCTCGGGTTCATTTTTTTCTTCTCATTCTTTTTTTTTTTTTCCCCCCCATTAAAAGTGAGCTACATATTTTATTTTCCAAGGAGGAAATAAAACATCAGTAACATTGCCATATTTTAGTAAGCAAGCAAAATTAATCTAGTCAAGCTTTGAATTCAGGTTTTTGTCTTCTACTTTTAATAGTTAAGAGACATCTCAGCAATAATATATATTAAAAAAATCTGTTAATTTGCTTTGCAGGCACAGATTGTTTCCACATCCTGCAAACCATGAAGCAGGGTTGCAGTTTTATTAAAGTACTACTCAGAGAGGCCATAACATGAGCACCTTCTTCAGCTGCCAGTTTAGAACTCTTCTTGGTAAACAAAAAACAGACAAATACCCCTGGTCTTGTCAGTGATGGTCTCACAGCATGAAATTCATCTCTTCTCACTTGGCCCCTAGTTCCATGTTAGTCCACCATCCTCAGTTCCCATAGGAGGCAATGAAAAGAAATTATTCCAACTTCAGATTTATTTATTTAATTTATTTATTTATTTATTTATTTATTTATTTATTTATTTATTTATTTATTTATTTATTTATTTATTCCTGCCTCTAGTCACTGCCTCAAAGTGCTTTTGATTTGTGCTGTTGTGTTGGTACCTGGTTATTTCAGCAGGAATGGGGACAAACAGAATCCTAGAATGGTCTGGCTTGGAAGGGACCTTAAAGATATTCTCATTCCAACTCCCTGACATGGACAGGGACACCTTGCAGGGTCCAGAGCCCTGTCCAGCCCCTGATTCACAGACTGAAAGACAGTTATTGCTCTATCATGATATTTATCTTGCCTAGAAGTGTTTGATAGTACTGATTGCATAAATACTATTGTTTAAAAGACCACCTGTGCTTAGGAGTGAGCACGTTACAAATATCAAGATATGCTGAACTGATTCAAAAGGTAAAGCTTGAAAAAACAACATCACTAATGCACAGAGAATAATAATGCTGCAGATGTTGGTGTGATTTAACTTTGCTTAGAAAAATAAAACTATTTGAACTGTTAAGATATGCAGAACTGTGAAGTAAATTACGTGAATTTTTGGAAAAGCCTCACTTCCAAGTTTTTAAAAATAAACTTTTTTCACTTAATGCTGCTTGAAAACCCTGCAGCCCAGAAAAGTGTCTGTATTATCAGTGTCTGTATCTGGTTTGGCAATTACTCCAGCAAAGGGTGAAGTTCTCTGTGCAGGTGGTTGGAGCTGCTCGTGTGTTTAAAGTGAAGAACGCTACTCAGAGTTTAAAATCAATCTCAAAATCTCTTAAAAAAGCTTAAGACACCTCAGTCCTGCTGATCCACAGCCAGGTACAGGTGGAATCCATGATCCCAGGGCAGTGGCAAATGGGGCAGTGCAAGGATGGCACTGTACTTCTCCTGCTCTCACCTCTTCAAGGTATTTATAACAGCACTTTAACATAATTTTGATGCTGATTTCATTACTGTGTTTAAAGGAAGATCAATGTAAATGCATGATATCAGCTACCTCATATAAAAGGCTTTTATATAAGCAGGTGGTTTTGGACCTTGCCTCCAGCTATACCTTTTGATCATTTAGAAGGCTACTGATGTACCCCAGGCAACTTACGTAAAACAGTTATTTGTACTCATCTAATGCTATACCTTTAAACACCCCTTTAATCTATTTGCAGCTGTAAAAGGCTCACAGTATGGAAATGCTTGAAAGGAATAGGCTTAACTTCCACAATTAGGCTGAATTTTATTTTTCTGGATAGAAATCTTGCCCTCATTCTTCGACTTGAGCAATCCAAACACACACTCAGAACTTACCTGTTCTGAGAAAATCTCTAAGCAGAAGCTCCTGCATCAGAAATAGATGGCAAAGGACTGGCTGAGAAGAGATTTCTATGTCTATTCCAGTAGGTGCACTTTAGTGTTTCAGACAGTTCAGCAAACCAGTTAATCTTCACAAATAAAATGAAATGTGTTTGTACTTACAGCAAAAATTCTATAATTTCTGTTTATTTCTTATTACTGTGTGCAAGCTCCATCTGTCAGACAGTGAAACCAGTAATAACATGGCCAAAGATGAAAACACAGACCAGAGATTCCTCATTGTGATTTACCTGACTAAACTTATGTCAGGGGTAAATTTGTCCCAAGGTTTGCAAACCACTGAGAAAAGAGTCTATTGAGTTAATTCTTTATTCGTTTTTATGACTGAACCAGATATTCTGTTTTCTCTCTGTTTTTGTTGCCCAGGTCACAACAACAAACAGTAAAGTCCAAGTAAAATAAAAGACCACTTTATGCAGCTTAATAATGTAATTTTAATTTATGCTGTGTGCTCATGTGCTCTGTGCTGTGCACAGCAAATCCATTTTATTAATACCTTTAATTGCTTCCAGAAGGTTCTGGTGTTTTATTCTGTCAAACCAGCCATAGAAAGACAATTAGATATCAGTTAACACATTTACTCTTCTTATTGTTTTTTGATAGCAACCATCATAAAACAATAAAAGCATTCCTTCCCCATAATGATATTCTGGGGAGCCAGGTGTTCTGCACGTTAGAACAAAATTACTGCCTTTTCTAAATAAAAGCTTTGTGTAACACTGGCAGCAGAAGGTGGAAGGGATGTAATGAAATAGTTACATGCTCACATGTAATTTTCCTCGTTGGATTCATTTGTGGAAGCTGCACATGTATGCACACACACATGCGCGTGATTTCTTTTTTAGCCTCCAAAGTGGTGTAATCCATGGGCAGACCCATTTCTGTAGTTTTGGTGTGGTATCTTTGGATACTAAAACCAAACAGGGACCTATGAGTAAACTAGTGGTGGAGCTTCCTTTTCTAGTTAATTTCTTTTAAAATTACATTTCAAAGGGAGAAATTGCATCAGAGCCCAAACTGGCCATTTGTCTCCCTATTGTCTGTGGGGGAAGTCTGGCATGAGTTTATCTGCAGATGTTTGTTCTCTTGACATTTAATGTGATGTGGGATGCATTTTATTCTGTCTACTGTTTTTTTTTTTTTTTTTTTTTAATTTCAGGACAGAAAAGTCTTCTGAATAACTACTTTTATTATTGCTGTTAACACTGATATCAGAAAATAATTTTGATGAGCACAGTGAACTCCATCCTGGGAGCTGAGAGTAATTTATGCTCAAAATTCTCCTACTTGGAGGCTATTCTGCACTGTTTTAATTACTAAAATCCTTCTATTTTTCTAAATTTAAAATTGAACCCTTTTATTCAAAGATTCTTTGCCTAGATAAGCAGATAGAGTTTGTATTTCATGGCATATTTAATATATCTCTCCCTGATTATTCATCATAATCAGAGACAGGATCATAAATATAAATTGATTCAGAAGATGATGCACAATGGGAAAGGATGCCTCACAGAAAATGAAAGCAGAATTTTAAAATCAAACCAAGTGAGAACTAGAAAAGAAATTAAAACAGTGCAAAAAGATTCAAATGCAGTCAGGAAAAAAAGTGGAGTAAGTTGTGAACGTGAGTTGAACAAAAAGAAGTGGAACAGATTGTTTACTTCAGCCACCATCCAGGTTCAGTGAGTCCTCCTTTCCTGGATGTACATAACCTTCCCAAGGGATTTGCTTCCTGTAGCATCCTTGTTATTTGGCCAAATGTTATCCAAACCTGATTTGCCCCAGATTTGCTTGTTGAATTTGTCAGAGAAATCTGCCAACTCTAAGAGGAGTGAATGAACCTTATTGGCAATTTGGTTTTTTTTGTTATTCTTCAGCTTTTATCTGAGAGCTGGAACACCTAAATGATTAGTTCCTAATAACAATTTAATCTTGTAAATGTATAGATTGTGTGATTTATAACCACACTGCAATGTGAAATATGTTATGTCTGTGAGTATATGCACAGATATGTTTATTTAAAGCGCTGTGTTTATGAGATTGTCACACAAGCCTCTCTCTATTCACACAGCTTCTCTTGACAATCTATAAGGGACTTAAAGAGTAACTGCACTGATAACTCTTTCATCCTTCTTCCCCTGTGTGACTCTGACCCAGACAGCTTCCCTTTCACCCAGGATATTCATTCTTGTTTCTTTACTATTGCATTAAATAAATCAGCATCCCATCACCTTTAACTATATTCTTTTTGATTTTGAACAGCTCACTCCTGTCAGTTCCCATCTTCCAGTCCTGACTGCTGCTTCACCATGTTCCTGTCACTTTGCAATACTCTCATTCACAACCTGCACCAGTAATTCCTGCTCTTTCCCTGGAGATGGAGTTCAGTCTTTTGGCTTTGCCATGAAGCTCAGAAATCCCTGTATCATTGTCCAGCTTTCCATGCATTTTTCTAAATGATCTTTCATGGCACAAGCTCTCTGTTTATGGCATTAAGGACAAATGGAGTGTGTGTTGTGCATTAATATTTCCAGCTGTCCAGAGCACAGTTTGTTCTCTCAAGCTGTGCAAGTAGATCCTGTCCATGTTCTATAAAAATTATAGCAACACTTTCTGTCAGGGAAAACACCATTCAATAGCAAACAAATTCTGATGATTGAGGCCAGACAGTTCCAAACACCTGAATCCTCACATTTAACAATTAACATGATACAACTCCTCCAAACCTTTTCAAACTGTAGGTCTTGACAATCATTACACTGTGAATTCACAGACTTCACTGAAAGCTCTCTTTGCACCTCTGCCCAGATGTTTCTCATAAGAAAAGCCAATTATTTATACTTTTTCTCTCATAAAAATCCCCTCTAATATTATAGGGGTGTTTAGGAACTGTCCTTAGTGCAAAGGGGTTTGAACCAAAACCTTTGGGTTTAAAAGCATCATCTGCCTGGTCAAAAAGATCCAAACATTTACAAGTCAACAGGAACAACTCATCTCGTTGTGGATCAGCTGTTCTGTAGATACAGAATGTTTGTTTATCTTCATCAGAATTGAGGCCTAAACACTAATTATTCACTGAGGTCTGAATACATAGAAACTAAGGTCAGACATTTGAGGAATCTACAAATGTCATAATTTTATAAAATAGAACACCTGGTTTGACTCATCTTGTAGCTGGAGGACCAAGAATTAAAGCAAGGAAATTTAAATATTCCGTACTTTGCCATAACATTTCTGTCTGCCTCTGAAGGAGACCTTTGGATCTCTTTTGCTTTCATTTTCCAGTTTGGAGAATGAGAGTAAAGTCAAGCTCCTGGATTGTTTCTGAACCTGTCAATAAATCATTGTGATTTCAGACTTAAAGCAAAACAGTTCAGTGCCAGGTTAATAATAACAGAAACTGGTTAACAATTATATTTATGTGCTTGACTGAAGAATATAGACAGGTGGACATAAATTTTGTGTGTTCACACTGATGAATATGTAAAGAAATGGACTCACTGAAGTTGACCGTGGCAGTGAAGATAGAAGAGATGCAAATTTACAAGCCAGTAATCAGATGCCACCTTCTGGTTCATGGAGAGAAGGAGAAAATCAATAGTCCTTATACAAATAAATCAGACTGATTTATGAGATCTGTCTGCAATGTCTGTACATGCAGAGAGGGGTGTGGACTTGTTATTTTCTGTTTATGATCACTCAGTCACAGAACATGATCACACAGGCTGCTGGAAAAGAGATTCTCTAAAAGGGACAAAGAGAAGATAGACAGAGAGAAAGAAGGAGTGGAGAGAAAGAATAGTGGAGAAGGGACATCTTTGTTCTGCAAAGGGAACACAGGTCATCCCATCAGGGATCCTACAGTGGATCTTGCTGAGTCCCAGGGGCTGCTGAAGTGAGATTGGAGTTTCTGAGCATTCCTTGCTCCCACTCCTGCCTGGGCATCTGGTCCAGCATCAGAAAGAGATATGTACATAAAAGATTTGTACAAAAGCTATCCTAAAATCTAATGCCAGTCTGAAACTGAACTAAACAATAAAAACCCACAAAAAACCCAAGCCTGCCAAAGCAGTTTTCCTAATATTTCTACTCTAGGATCCCATTCTAAGAAAGAAATTAGCAGCACATCTGTTTGTGCTGTGGTAATTTAGAAACTGAGAATGATAATTTCACTTTAAATGCATTATTTACAAAAACTGATTTAACTCCTGTTGAAGGTGATACCTGGATAAAATTAAAAATATTTTAGAGGCACGATTTGTCATTATGTAATAATATAATTTCAATAAATTAAAAAATTCAGAATCAAATTAATCTCCTCATATATTTGAGCTGGCAAATCAGTCTTCTTACAGGTAAGATAGGCAAGAGTAGAAAAGGGAATTGTTATAACATTTT
This sequence comes from Oenanthe melanoleuca, assembly GCF_029582105.1. Lineage (NCBI taxonomy): Eukaryota > Metazoa > Chordata > Aves > Passeriformes > Muscicapidae > Oenanthe > Oenanthe melanoleuca. The sequence continues at coordinate 4,006,121 of NC_079336.1, forward strand.
TAGAGGAAAATGCTTTAAATCACACCTTATTAAGTATATCTCGACAGATTATCTGATGCATTCCTAATACTATTGACTCTGCAAGAAAAAAATAAAAGAACAAATACACACCTTTGTCATTACCCTCTAAATAAGTAAAGCTGAACAAGGACATAAGTATTTGCTTGGTCAGGGTTTAAATAAATTTTAGACTTTAAAATTATGTAGAATTTCCTCCTAACTTTTCAAAGGTAAATATTTTTATTTTCTGGTTTTTGTTTAATTAGCTCTCCTTTCAGCTTATAGGAAATAATTTTCACTTTAATTCTGCAGTCACTTTAATTCATCAGTCACCTGGCATTGTTCCAACTGCAGTTTTCATTGTTGATTTAAACAGGAGCAGGAGAGGAGAATATTTATCTAATCAGAGTAACTCTGTACTGTTGATGTTGTGTATTTTCACTGGAATCCCCATACCCACAGAAACAGACTTGGTAGAAATTGGGAGTAAAATGCCAGTCACTATATAGTAAATAAGACTTTATTTCTCCTTGTCTAAGACAATGAAAGGCTTAATATATGTATGAAAATCTATATATTTATTTAAATAAATTAAGAGCATTTTAGTATTTTCCCTGCATTACCAGAAAGTACTAAAAAGTACTTTATATTTTGTGTTTTAGTAGCCAAGAATAAAAAACAGGATTCTTTTCTTTGAAAAATAAGAGCACCAGGTGAAGAGCAGTGCTGAGTTTTACCTGCATTTAAAAATTATTATTAAAATAGACATTTTAATGCACAATGATATATTTCAAACTACCACAGTTGTAATTTACCTAAGCACATGGTTTATTCTCTTTTTTGTTCAACGTAATTATCCAGAGAGGAAAACACCTGTGGTCATTAAGAGATCTCTGTGATTAAAATCCTGCCCAAAATTTATAGTATTTGCACAGGAGTTGAGTAGCAGGCTATGATGTTTTCTTGTTTTTCTCCTCCATATTAAGACTATTTTGTCCTGGTTTAGGAACACATGTACAGTTTTCTTGATCTGACTTTCCAGCAGAACACAATTTTATTTTAACTGGAATGAAGGAGTGCCTATTTCAAATCTCCTGATTCAACCCAATTTAGGGAAAATTCTTTAAAGGAGCTTATTAAATATTAGTAGACAGATCACTAATAGGTTGCAAAGGGAATGCAGAAAGCCTGAAGACCTGTAAGATTACCAAGATGTCTCTTTGTATTTATCCATCTGTATCCCTAAACTAAGTTACATGTTCAAAGGTGTTTGTGTTGTTTTCAAACCCAGACAATGTGCAGATATTTTGTGTATTGTCACATACATGGTGTTGCCTGTCTGGCTACAACTCCAGGGAAGTCTTTAAGGCTTATTTGGTTCTTCCTTCCTAAATGAACAGGAAAAATGTAATGGTGGTTCTGATACTTGCTTGGTTAGCTGGCTCTGAAACCCAGAAGAGAAAAAAAATGGATTGTTTTGCTCATATTTTAGTATCATGTTTTTTCTAAATCTTGCACTGATATTGACAGTATATCATAGGAAATTTCCCAGGCAAAATATTAAGGTTAGCAACTGAATCTATTGAGATTAAGATCCAAGTTCCTTTTATTTAATAATTACCTGTAAGTTTGTGGAAAACACTGATGAAATCTGAAAGCCTCCAGAGGTGGAAGTTGAGCAAAGCTGGTTTACTGACCTGGCTCCTGGTTTGGATTTGGATCTCATCCTTCATCCCCCCAGAAATCTCCATGGTGGTCTTGGTTTGGGCACATGAGGGAAGAGCCACAGGAGCTGATATTGATAATTTGTTCATAATAACTTGCCAGTCAGAAAAACCCTGGTCCTTCCTGAGGAGGAGACTGATGTAAGTGAAGGGTTTAATCACTATGCTGAGTAAAATAGGGTCACCCAGGAAATCAGGGCTGCAAAAAACCAAAATTTGCTGTGTCAGGAGAGGAACACAGGGAATTATCAACATTGTTGGAAGAATGCATTTCTTTGTTCAACACTGTCCCATGAACTTTCTCCTCACAGAGCTAGCATGGTTCATGGACATTTCTCAGGCAGTTTGTCCATGACCAGCACACATGGGGAAGCAAGAGAGTTTCATGACATGAGTGTGGCCATTCTGTGCCAGAACTTAGAAGCAGAGAGAGCCTTCCAGCTCCTCAGTTTATCTTTAAAAGATGTATCTCAAGAATTACAGTCCCAGAAGCCCATTGACTCTGAGATTTTAAGATGAAATTTAATCAATTAATGCTCTGAAACATTGTGGTATTTTGTGGTTGTCCGAAACAGCAAAGCACTGCCTGATGATTGGGATGGTCCACTCTGAGAATGCGCTCCTAAGTTCTGGCATTACATTTCTTCCTAAAATTTTGACTGGCTCATTCCTCATGTATGGTTTTTACACATTGCAGATTTGCATCATTTTTTATCCTGCAATGTGCAGGCGTGTTCCCTTCACAACTGACCTAGTAGCTAATATATTACATGAATATTTCAAATTATTTCTTCTAAGGCTGCCTGTGTCAAGAATTAATGCCACCTACCCATGTCAGGAACCTTCTTGAACTTCAGTTTTATTGCTTACCTTAAATAATCAAAACAAATTTCATCTGACAGTTTTATTTATTGCTTGTCAGTTTTCTTGGAGTGATAATGAGCTTCTATTCATCCCACCAGGCTGAGATATTTTCATATTTTCATTGACATTGAGGGGCTGGAGTCTGTCCAGGGAAGAGAACAGATCTGGGGAAGGGTCTGGAGCACAAGTTTGATGAGGAGGAGCTGGGGGGGCTCAGCCTGCAGAAAAGGAGGCTCAGGGGGAACCTTCCCACTGTCTTCAACCCCCTGACAGGAGAGTGGAGCCAGGTGAGGGTGGCTCTTTACCAAGGAACAAGCAATAAGTCTATAAGAAATGGCCTCAAGTGGCTCCAGGGGAGGTTTAGATTAGGTATTAGGAAAATTTTCTTCATAGAAAAGGTGGTCAAGCCTTGGAGCAGGCTGCCCAGGCAGTGGTGGAGTCAGTTCCTGGAGGGATTTAAAAGCCCTGTAGATGTGGCACTGGGGGACATGGTTTAGTCACCTTGACAGTGTTGGGTTAATGATTGGACTTGATAGTCTTAGAGTCTTTTCCAAACCAAAAAATCCTATGACTCTTTATCCATTAAGTCTCATTCCTGGAATGTGTTCCTTGAATAAGAGGAATCTGAATGTCCCAACTCGTGTTCCAGCCTGGTTTGTTCAGTATCATGGACAGCAGTGACACAGGACCTCAAAAGCTCAATGACCTCCTGTGTCGTGTGAATTTTGGCTGCAGATCCTTGGCCAGGGCAGCTCTGGCAGAGATTAGGGGGATAATGTATTTCTGTATCAATAGCTGTGAACAGGCCACCTCACATCACTCCAGGAGACTCTGTCCTGCCCTGAGCACGTGTGCCAGGTGAAACCTTCAGAACATGACTTGAAGTGATGATGTCTCCATATGATGGTAAAAAAACGAAACAATTGTACTTGCACCATTATCTATTCATGTTGCTTAAAATTCCAGTTATGTATCCCACATTTTGCCATCCTTTGGTCTCATTTCAAGCCCTGTGTATGGGCACCATATAAAAAAAAAAATTTGTAAAATGTGTTTCTGAAAAGTATTCAAATAAGTTAGACTGATCAGTAACTCTGCCCTGTTTGTTATTATTGAAGAGACTTTTCAATATCTTATATACAAGAATGTCTCTAACTTTAAATTTAAAAGTTCTTGAGATACTTTTGTAAGACATTCCAGACACCTGCTGTTCCTGCCTGCATCAGTCTCAAGGCATTAAGTAGGAGTGTGAAAAAAAAATATTCACACCTGGAAGTGTTCTGTCAAGGAATTTAATAACAATCACTCCGAAAACATATCGATCAGCATACAGAACAACTAGTCTCCTGTGGAAGAATATATTCAATCCTATAGAAGGGAAAAAAAAATCCATTGTTCAGTTTGAAGCACCTAGCAATTTCTGAGAAAGTTTTCCTTTTCCCCAATGAAATTCAATGGGAATTTTCCATATGAGGCTGATACCAGAGAAACACAGAATCACAGAATCACAAAGTGATTTGGGTTGAAAGGGCCCTGGAAGGTCACCTGGTTCCAAGCCCTCTGCCATGGACAGGGACATCTTCCACTGTTCCAGGTTGCTCCAAGCCATGTCTGACCTGGTCTTGGACACTTCCAAGGATGGAGCAGCCACAGCTTCTAACCTGTGCCAGAGCCTCCCCACCCTCACAGGGAAGAATTTCTTCCTAACACCTGATCTAAATCTAATCCATATAATATATCTCAAGGCTGAGTGATGAAAAAAGTGAAAACTTTGAACCAGCTCATGACATTTCCTGCAGATCTTGACCTCCTACACCTAGAACTGAGAGGACATGAAACGTGCTGTAATCCACCTCTGAGTGGAAAAACCTCTTAACACCAGAATAGGAGTTACTTCCAGAGGTGGACGTGCCCAGTGTGCTGCCCTAGCTGAGAAAGAAACTTCCAGCAGAAGCCTGACAGCTCCCATTGTGCAGAGTGGGCTGAGATATTAAATGCTAGGCTTAAAAAGATTTAAAAAAAAAAAAAAAATCAACTTTTCCAGTGCTCTGATTAATGTCCCTGAAAAATGCACTTTAAAGGAGCTGGTCAGCTTTCATCTGAGCAGGTCAAGAAGGGAGAGACACCTTTGGAGCACATAAAGGGAGTATAACATTCAGTTTGGGTAGTGCCCTACCTGATGAATTCTGATTGCATCCTCATTTGACTCGTTTAAACTGTTACTAAATGTTCTTTAACACCCAGTGAACTAAACACATTGAGGAGAACTTAGTTTGAAAGCTATTATCGTATTCATTCCTTTTACACTTCTGAGAACATTGCTTATGGCACCTTACGAATTCCTGTGAATTCCCTTTTTAGTACCTTAGATAGAGGGTGTGAAAGAGAATATGATCAAAATTAATGCTGAAACATCTCCATAGGCAAAATACTGCCTGGAAAATCAGGCCTTGAGGAGAATTCACTGTTCAGCTTTGGCTTTACATTCACAGCTGAGTGTATTCTAAGTGTTTTATATGGAAAGCAACATAGATATGAGTGCTTAGTTTCCCAGTGAATTAGGAAATCCTACTGTTCCAGCACTTTGTGCAAAGAATTGGAAAACCAGAGATGATACACAATGTGTAAACTGCAAAGGCTCTCTTGTTTAAAGATATTGCTCTCCCATTAACTACAGGCATCAAGACCTGCAGATGAAGCCTGAGCAATCACAGAATCATGGAATGGTTTGGCTTGGAAGGAGCCTTAAAAATTGTCTATTTCCACCCCTGCCATGGGCAGAGATGCCACTCCCTATCCCAGGTTGCTCCAAGCCCCATCCAGCCTGGCCTTGAACACTTCCAAGGATCCAGGGGCAGCCACAGCTTCTCTGGGCATATGATAATGACCAGCTGGAATTTTATAAATAAGCCAAATAGCAATTATTGAAATCAATTTTTTTCCAGTCCAAGGTGAAGTCAAATAATGGACACAGTACTTCTGTTGAGAAGTGTAGCACTAAAGTGTTGATATTTGGAACCAGAGGTGTCTGTAATTCAGGTTTAGGGGGATGTATGGTTTCATCCCTGACTTGTACCTTATCAAACAATAGTAAACAGTCTAAAAGACAAAACTGCTCTCCCCAGTCTTTGCAGAACTGAAGAGTGAATGTACAAAATTGCAGCTTCTGAGAGGTTTTGTATAACTAGATTATCACAGAAGTGACTAAAAAAATTAACCAAGAGGTAAACTTTTTTGCTAAATTCATATTCCTACCAGGATCTGAGAGCAAATCTTTCTCTTTAATGCATCATTTTAGACACTCAGTTGGAGGTGGTAATGTGCAAAGTGAATTGTATTTCAATATTTTTACACCCAGATGTGGTTTGAGGCTTGCTGACTGTGATTTTTTTTTTCAGTTAGCTTCCATTTATATTATGGGACCTTCTCTGATTAGCAAAAAATCTAACCAAGACTGTATCATATCCTCTGACATGAGATGATTCTGGGGATAATCAGATCTAGGAAAAGTTAAAGTAACATGTAGAAATGCAACCACATTTGTATAATGTATCTTTCATTACATACAATGCAGATATCTGTAATCATATGATCTAACTCTCTACAGAAAGAAAGGAGAAAGGAAAAAATGAAGAGAAAGGAGAAAAGGGATTTTTAGGAATCACTGCAGCTCATTTGAAATAAATATCTTAGAGGGTCAGATAAATTATTTGCTGAAATTCCCCTTGCTCTGTGTTGGCCTTGCTGAGCATTGCAGGAAACCAGCTCTGTGGACATTTTCAGTTGGGTGAGATGTGTCCCACGTGTGGTGTTTATGTCAGATGTGACCTGATGGATAGAACCACCTACCACCTCTCCTGGGGCTCTAGCCTGACATTAGACATAGAAACTTGAATATTCTCTGTCTTCAAGAGCAAACCTGACAAACTGGGGGTTAACAGCAGAAAGGAGGCGAGGCATCGTGTACTTTCCCTGTCTGCACAATACCCAGATGGCATCAATCTGGTATCCCCGAGAAATCCCTTGATAAACTGCAACACACGAGCAGATTGAGACAGTGGGCTTGCAGAAAATCTGATGTGCATTTAGAAGGAGAAGAATATCTCAGATTCCTTAAAAATAATCATTATTTTCAAACAGTTCACCCCACAATATTCATCAAATGCACTTGGTTTGCATGTGCATGTGTGTTTTTCTCTCCTAATCCTGTCGGTTGCACGGTATTTTAAAGGCAGATGAAAGGAAGAGCAAGCAAACAGGGTTTTTTCCATGGCTTTGATGTCACTAATGTTCTGTCAACTGGCTTATTAAACCATACACTCTTAGTACTCTAAGCAAAAGCCTGAGTGCTTTACAAGGTGTCTAAAAATATACTGTGATCCTTAAAAGTATGATCACACTTATCGGACAAGACGCTAAATAAAAGATGATGCTCAAGACCTCTTTTATATTTTATTCACCTCTACATATAAGTTTAATCAGAGCAGCAGAATTTTCCATTCAGTCATAGTCGGTTAAGGAAGTCTTGTGGAGTCTGGAGGTGAGGTTTTTACACTGTGTGTTTTAAAAACAGTTTAAACAACACCATCCAGCTAATTTCCAGCACGGAGCAATCTGGAATGAAAATGACACTGAGAGAAGAAATTGCTTGCAGCATTATTTTGTTGCAATAGAATACAACAATCCCACAAAGGAACAGGGGGATCAGAGACAAGTGTTGAGCTCACAAGACTTATATATAGTGCAAAGCAGCTGAAAATCTGTATGGAATCCCAAGTCTAAAGTGACCTGTTGCTGTGCTGACAGTGACTCCATTCTTTCTCTGCAAAGAAGGTTCTTTCCTGCTCCCATTATCTGAGGCTTTCTACACTCATCCAACCCCTGCAGAATTCCTGAATTCATCCTATGACATTAAAACTGGATGAAGAAAGCTTGGAAAAAATGTGCCAAATTGTCCAGATTTTTAGCTGGTGCAACCTCTCTTCTCTTATGTGGTGGGACTCAATAAAGGTTTGTTTTCAGACTTCTTTTGAAAGACATATAATTCCCTGGAGCCCTGAGAAACTTTGCAAGTTAATTAATCATAGAATCACAGGATGGTTTGGTTGGAAAAGACATTAAAGTTCATTTAGTTCAAACCCCTGCCATGGGCAGAGACACCCCTCAGGTCCTCATTCCTGTGTCCCACAAAATGAGAATGAAGTACTATTCCCCAAGTTTTGACTTAGAATGTTTCTTAAAATAATTACTCCAAATGTTAAGAAGGTTTCATATTGCAGTGAACTTCTGGGTCTGTTGACATTAGCACTGATTCTTTTTGGCTTCTGTGGGACCAGAACATTTTATTTGTTTCTTTTCCAGCTAAACAGAAAACGTTTCCTTAGTATTTGTTCTATTACCTTATCTCAGGTATATTTTTTTTCTTTTTGCTGCTGAGTAACAGTCCCAATAAAACTGGGTCACAGGAGTAACAAGAGGGAGCTTCAGAAGACGAGTAGCTCTTGCTCTTTCCCTGCTTTCTGTTTGGTACTTTAAGCCTCTGCAGAGCTTTTAATCCCAGATCTCTGGGTGGAATTCAACAGGCTTAGCAACAAAACATAAAAGCTTACCAAAAGCACCCCAGAAAGGACTGCATTCTGTCTGCCTTTTTCCTAGCTGATCATTTATTCTTCCTGCTTTCATATCTATCATTTTTAATTACTTTTCCTCATTTTTGGAAGCCATGTACTCTTGCTTTGTATTTTGAAAAAAATCATCAGGCTTGATAAACCCATGCAGTCATGCTGACTGGGGAATCTGCATTTCTACTTCCAAAGGCAGCCTCCAGGTCAGCACATGAAAATTCTGAGGTCAAAATGTTGTCAGTAATGAGATCTCAGTATTTCAAAAGTTCACATAGCTCTTTGTACAATGCAGGAGAATCCCTCTGTTTCCTCTGGTGCAGTTTCATGTTAATTTGGAAGCTGCAAGCCAGCATGAAATGTTTCAAATAAAGCATCAGTTCATCTCAGATCCTAATTTATGGCTTTTGCAGAGTACTGGAGTTGAAGCTGTTGAATTCTTAAGGAGAGAAAGAGACAGTATGTGAACCTAAAGAGTGCAGCAGAGAAATGAGAAGTGAGTTAATTGCAAATGTTCCAAATACATAATTTACATGGAGACAGGATCCATTTTTCCTGCTTTACATTTCCATTATAAAAGATGTAATAAATAATTGCTTGTTTTATCAATATTTTTCCTCCTTCCCTCCCTTTTCCAAAGGATACCTAACATTGTAGGTATAAATTAAAACCCATGAGACTTGTTCACCTTCTTCTGGTAGCCCTTGGAGGAGCTCAGATGTTCATGACACACTCATTCCAATTTTGCAATCCATGTCATGGCAGGAGGAAGGGATCTGGATGTGATCATCACTGCAAACAGAGAAAACTTCGTATTCTAACACCCAGAAGTTCTTTATCAAATCTTTGAGAAAAAATTGACACCAGCAGTCCAACAGACCTGGAGATGAAGGTTCCAAAAATAGTAAATCCTGATCACCTGGAAGCCTTGATACTTTTATGACAGAACAGCTTATTTTAAAGTTTGAACCACTTTCATCTTTCTTTCCTCACTTATCCTCCAAAGCTTTGGAGTATCAATGAGCAAGAAGTAGAGAGCCAAAGGGTTATGAGAAAATTTCTCGTGCTTCTTCAGCTAAAAAAAATGTGGACGTCATAAACAATGTAAATTTAAGAAGTTGCATTTTTCTACAGGCATTGAGGTCTAGAGTTTGTGAGGAGACAAGAACTACATGAAGGTTAACAAATGTCAGTGTAAAAGAGGGAGTTGAGAGCAAGCTCTTCTTTCCAACTTCAGAAACATTTCCTTGAAAACCAAATACTTAGAGGCTGGCCTCTCATTTTGGGCTGTCCTCTGTTCAAATGTTTGAGAACCCTTTTTGTTTTAAAACACTCCTTAAGTTATTTTAGAATACATATTATTGCTCTAAATATGCCACTTTTATAATTTATTCACAAAACATGTTTATTGAGCATCTATAGCCCAAGGCCCTAGAGAATAGAGGAGCAGGGATCCTCTCTGAGCTGAACCCAAGGTCTGAACCTTTAGAGTTTTGTCTCTTATTAATGTTTGCATCCATCTGAAAATGCTGTCAAACTGGACTTCCAAACCTTCAGAAACAACCCAGAGAATGCAAGAAATATGATTTCCCCCCTGCTTTTCACTCCTTTAAACAAACCCAGCAGGGTATATCAGATGTAGATTGAGGATTAAGTTATAATTACAATCAATATCTTTTCCATGGCCCATTCTCCAAATAATATATATTTCAGTCAGTGCACTTTGGGGATTTCTCTCTGTGAGGCCCATTTCTGCCCAAATCAGTGTGCCTTTGCCTTTGATATTCCCAGAGTGTTCACATATACCCTCAAACACACACAGCCCTGGGTAATATGTCTCCGATGCGATGAAATCAATGGGAACACAGCCTTTTTTGCCTGACAGTATTGTCAGGGTGTATTATCTGGTTGAGGCTGTGGCTTCAGTTCATAGCAGTCGTCAGTTAAATTTCCCTTTCTGAAGCTGAGCAAAGTGTGGTAATGTCACAGCCACAGGCGACTGCCGCTCACAGGACGGTGTACCGGTGCAGCTCAGCCTCCTGGCTTGTCACACTGTATATATCTCAGGGTCTTCTTTGCCTTCCTACTCAGAGATTTCCAAGAATGTTGCCTGGAGCAGTCATGGGATGCAAAAAAAGAGAGATTTTTGTTCTGCACTTAGCAACATTACCGCACTTCACACTCAGTTTCTGATAAGGGGAAATTTAACTGACTGCTCTGAACTAGATATACCAGATAATACACTCTGACAGTGCTGTGGATAAAGGCTGGCAAACCTACTAATTTATATTTCATTATCCCTGCACTTGGCTTAATCTCTTATCTCCTACTAAACGTTAGCAAGCTCACAAAGAGCTGCACTGAGCAGCAGAAAATGGAACCACAAACACGTTCTGTGCCAGAGGGTAGATGGGGCATTTTGGCCACCCAAGCCTCCCAAAAGTGAAGCCACAGCACTGATGCACAGCCTGCTCTTTAAACCAAGGTTTGTATCCCCATACAACCACCAGTCTGTCAATGCAGAGTGGGATTTTTTTCTTCCCTGGGTCTCTGAAGGGGCGTTTGTTCCATCTGTAGGTGTTCAAGATAGAGGTTCATCGGGAGAGCTGTGGTTGTCAACACAGCCCACAACTCCAGCTATTTCAGAAGAGGGTGATATACACAGATCAAAATGCTCCCTTGATTTCCAGTCTCCAAGGAGAGGCAATGTGAGTTGTAGCAGGTGGTGATCAAGTTTTAATCTCCTCAAGGTTGAAATTCAAAGTTCAGCATCTTGCACAGCCTAATCTGCTGTGTCAGTTGCCCATTTTTTTTTCTTGTTGCAATGAACAAGAAAGAGCCATTTTCAAATTAATGTCCACAGAAGAATATTCAGTATATGTTATAGCTGGTTATCTGTAGGCATTACCTTTTTCTGTCTCTGAGTGAAGGTGGGTCAAGGAACCAAACCAAAGAAAATATCATTAAAAGACAAAGTTAATTACCTGAGAGACAACCTTCAGGGGGAGGTTCAACAGCTGCTGTGTCGGTTTAAGGACTTGGTTATTGCTTATCTGCAGTGAATCTTTGGTCATGATACTGAGCCAAAAAACCAGGAAAGATAAATTCTCTCTGTAAGTGACATAAAGCAAGTCTTTCTGCATGATATAAATGGAGATCATAAACTCAAAATGCCCTTCTCCTCTTTTTCCTCACTTGGGAATAGTGTATTTTATTGCTCCACAGTCAAGTATCTCTGATCACTGTGGTTGGAATCTTTCCTTCCTTCCTTCCTTCCTTCCTTCCTTCCTTCCTTCCTTCCTTCCTTCCTTCCTTCCTTCCTTCCTTCCTTCCTTCCTTCCTTCCTTCCTTCCTTCCTTCCTTCCTTCCTTCCTTCCTTCCTTCCTTCCTTCCCTCCCTCCCTCCCTCCCTCCCTTCCTCCCTTCATCTCTGCCTCTTTCTCTCTCTTTCTCTAATTTCCTTCTCTCTTCTCTTTTACCCCTTCCATTATCCAAAATTCTCCAACATGTTCTTGTGCTAGAAGTTCATGGACTAACCCACTTCCATTCCAAGTCCATAATTTACAAATAAAACCCTGTAAATTTTGTGGACCATCTGATTTTGTCATTCCTTTTTCACCACAAGCATCTGCAACTCCTGGGTGCATCCTTGCCCTTAAGGGTGGGATGCCACAGCATCACTGGAGGGAGAGAAAGGATCTGAACTGGAAAACTCACCATGCATTTCAGAGGAGCTGAGTCTTGAGGTCCTTCTCAACAAACCACGGGAAGAGATGCTGAGGGCCACCTCAGGACCCCAGATATTATTCTTAGATCAAATGTTATAAGACACTTGGGAGATTTGAGAAGTTATTTGCTTCTAATTAAAATTTTAAATACAGGTAGGTCATACAGCTTTGTAACAAAGAGTTGATTTTGGTGAATATCCTCTCTTAAGTTTCAAGAGTTCTAAAATGTTAAAATGTTCCATTCCAAGTTGCATAAAAGGAAGAAATTATTTTCTGTTTGAGGTAAATATTTGCTTTGAAATTTAGAAAAAAATTGCTTCATGTTTTGATCAGAGCTCTCAATTTCTAATGTAAAAACATTAGCTTTGTCTGGAGTGGAAAGAACTCAATTACACTAAATTCTTCAGAGACTGGACAGATATTTTCTTTATTTGTGATAACAGGAGGAGAGAGATAAAACATATAGGTAGAAAAAAGATGGAAATTCTTATGGATCCATCTAACCTGCCTTTCCACCACAGTTAGGTACTTGTGCTGTATTTCCACCTGTGACCTGTCTGTGTAAGAATATTTGCATCTGTTCTTATTTCTTCAGTTCACCTTCCTTATATTCAGTCCTTTTCACAACACTAGAAGAGTCTGCATGCTGTTATTTGTACAACATATTTGTTTTATAAAAGGCTCAATATTTACTTTATTTCTTTACTTTCAGGGCCACCCTTTGTGCCACTTCATGATGCTTTGGCATCAGAAAGGACTTTTATAATTTTTTTCTGTATTTTCCATCACACACTGTTTAATGTCTGTACAGGCTTCATCAGACATAGTATCACTGTGATCTCCTTTAGAGATTGACAGGTATATTTTACCTGTATTTAAAATAGTTTTTCATTTTTAACCTTAGGAAAGCCCAAAATGAGCTTTCAGATCTAAATTGCTCTTTTTCTTTATATTCTTTGATTTTTAACATTGATGGTCTTCACCACTCAGCTTTTGAAATGCATCAAAACACTTAAACTGATTTGGCTTTGCATCATCTTAAATTGCAGAAGTGGTTTTGTTTTGATTTTTCATGGCTTACTGACTACAGAATCAAATATTTTTGGATTAGAATCTTGCTTTATAACACTTCTAATGTACAAATATGCAGACTTCCTCCTACTTAGCTGTTCTTTTTGTTTGGATCAGCATTCAGTAAGCATATTGTGAGATACTGATACTGGCTGGATGAAATTTGTCTTTTCCTTTTAAATAAAAACCTCTTTGAGGTAAGCACTCTGTGTTTAAAAAGACTGTGAACTACAACATCCAACAATGATTTTGTTAATTTAAAATTTTGTCTTTGGCAGAGTTTAGATCCCATTTAAAGGGGAAATAATGGTACATATCCTACACATCAGCTAGTGTGACTCTTGCAAGGTAGTAAAGAGCCTTTTTCCCCTTCCTGACTGTATTTTTCATTTTATCATCTTTGTTCCTCCCTACATCTGAAATGAGGACATCTCTAGAAAGAAGATAACTTTGTTGGAATATGAAAGAAGTAATTTTTGTTTAAGAAACAGAACCTACTAATGTTAAGGAAGAAAGAGAGAAAAGGGGGTAGATTTTGCATGTCTATGTTTAGGTTGCAAGCTGAATTCTTTTTATGTTCAGAGATGATCATCAAAGCACTGTTTAAAGTAGGCTCAATGTAAATGTGAAGACTCCAGGATTGCTTTCTGATTTTTTTTTATCATTCTGTTAATCTGTTGCTAACCCATGTAATATTAATTTGCTTAATATTTCTAAAAAATATCTGACATATAAAGAATATGGTCTTGGGCATAAATATGCCAGCCTAAGAAATAGGTGATGTGGGTTCTCTTGCTGGCTTGGATATAAATGTCCTGGATGTCATGAGTCAAGTGGTTTGCTATTTCTATACCTGTTTTTAAAATGGGGTAGCCAGTCCCTTCCTCACAGGGGTAGATCAAGAGAGATAAATTTTATAATGATGCTGAACACCAGTGGACAGGGAGGAAAGGTGGCTTTGAGCTCCACTCTGTCAATTAGGATGGCCCCAGGGCTTGTCTAAATAACACATGGCTTTGGAGCTGCTGTGACATTAATGAGCTCTGACTCTGCCCCGTTTGTGGCCCTGGCCTGACTCCCTGCAGCACTCCTGGCCCATCTTCCTCCCCATCAGCCCAGGATGGACACACTGATGCTGACACTCTTTTTGTCATTTATTGTGGTGCTTGCTCCACGTTTGGCCCCTTGCTGAGGAGTTTAGCAGGGTCATCTTAACACTCAGCCACCTGCAATCTGTGCCCCTCACACAGTTGTAAGAGGAAAGATTTGGGAAAAAAAAACCTCACAAATCCGTGACCCCAAATGCCACAAAACTCCTCTCATTAGGAAAAAGCATGCCACAGATCACAGAGGATGCTCTGACTCCTTATAGCAAACTTAAGAGAGGAAATAAAACACTCAGAGCCATAATATGATCCTGGCAAACAGAAGCCCAAGACTTTGTTTGATTTCCAAGGTTTTGTCCCAGACCTATCTGATGAGGAATATTTTTAGACCAAACTGAGGACAATTTTCCAAAGCACAAACAAAGGTCAACTAAAGAAAATTCCTCATTCACCCTCAATCTAGAGATGAGTTTAAAGTCTAAAGTTTAATTCTGGGAGTGCACAAAAGCAGTAAAATGGATTCAGAGCAGAAGCAGATTTTTCAATCTTATAGTACAATGTAAATATTAAGAAGTCACTGGTGATATCTGGAATAAGAAATATATTTGGAATATAATCATTTTGGCTTAAATACTTCAACTTAGGTCCCTAAATACTCAAATACTTTAAAAATTGGAAGAATTTTGAGAAGAGGTGGCTAAAAAGAATACCCAATTGAAAACAGGGCTTTGCAGTGTCTTTTATATAATACAGCAACAGTTTGGACTCAGTTCATGTGGTAAATGTGCCTCTGTGAATATAGGCTCTACTCATCCCAATATCCTGTAATATTCTGGGGTAACCACTCCTTACACTCTCTTATTGAGCCATAGAACCAGAAAATGGTTGCAGATGGCAGGAACCTCAAAGCTCATCCAGTTCCAGCATCCCCCTGCCATGGGCAGGGACACGTTCCACTGTCCCAGGTTGCTCCAATTCCCATCCAACCTGGCCCTGGACACTTCCAGGGATCCAGGGGCAGCCACAGCATCTCTGGGCACCCTGTGCCAGGGCCTCCCCACCCTTTGGGTAAAGAATTTCCTCTTAATGTTGAATCTAAATCTCTCCTCCTTCATTTTAAAATAATTCCCCCTTGTCCTATCAATATCTGCCCATTTAGAAAGCTGCTCTCCTAATTTTTATGAGGCCTCTAAAGTGGCTGCATTTTGTTTAAAAATCTTTAAAGATCCAGGACTCTGTCCTGGTGTTTGAAGGATCACTTGAGAGGTGGGACAGCAGCATTTCAGTCTATGCTCAGTTCATGTTTCATTGTTTATGCAAAGAGAAATGGCACCACCAGGAGTGACTGAAAGCATTCCACCTCAGGGTATGTTCCACACTGATCATGGAGACACTCCCTTAACAACTGAAAGATGAAGAATTAATCCTCTCTGTACAAAAGAGAGGAATTGTAATGATTTTTCACGTCCAAAGACCTAACTTCTTGTTTGTTCAGTAGAAAAGGATGGTTTACTTCTATGGCAATGCTGTGAATCAAACTTGTTTATTACTTTTCTCTTTTTTGCAAATACCTAAAATGAAGTTTTTCAGAAGATGAATAGTAATTTTATACATTTTTTTATTAAAATACAATTAAATCTTCAATGAAATGGAATCACTATTTCTCCTCCTCATTCCTGGTATGTTGCTAAGGCCCAATCAATTACAATTACTGCCAAAATTAAAGCAGTGATCAATCCTCTATTTCCAAATGAAAGAGCAAAAATAAACAAGCAAACCCCAAACAGAAAACAGACTCAAAATGTGTTAAAGGAAAGGAAGGGTCATTAAAGGACATGAAAGTTAACAAGACAGTCCACTTGCAAAGATGGGAAAATGATGTTTTTGCTCAGATTTTGGAAGCTGACAATTATATTTGTGAGGAGGGGAGATAAATCCCATAACATCTGAGACATTTCAGTGGAGGCTTTCAGCTGTGCAGGTGGATGGGACAGACCATGTCTATCACCCACTCTGTGGAGAGATGTGAGCTCTGAGCTCAGTGACAACAGACTGCAATATTCCATATCAAGCTCTGGCATGAAGCTGGTTCAGGGGAGGTTCAGGTTAGACATCAGGAAAAGTTTCTTCACCCATTGGGTGGTTGGGCACTGAACAGGCTCCCCAGGGAAGTGGCAACAGCCCCAAGCCTGCCAAAGTTCAAGCATTTGAAAAAAGAGCTCAGGCACAGGGTGGGATTGTTGTGGTGTCCTGTGCAGGGCCAGGAGCTGAACTCCATGATCCTGATGGGTTCCTTCCAACTCAGGATGTTCTACTGTTCTTTTGTTCTATGTTTCTATTGTTCTACTGCTCTACTGCTCTATTGTTCTATTGTTCTACTGTTCTTTTGTTCTATTATTCTATTATTCTATTATTCTATTATTCTATTATTCTATTATTCTATTATTCTATTATTCTATTATTCTATTATTCTATTATTCTATTATTCTATTATTCTATTATTCTATTATTCTATTGTTCTATTGTTCTACTGTTCTATTGTTCCATTGTTCTACTGTTCTACTGTTCCATTGTTCCATTGTTCTATTGTTCTACTGTTCTATTGTTCTATTGTTCTACTGTTCCATTGTTCTATTGTTCTACTGTTCTACTGTTCTCTTGTTCCATTGTTCTGCTGTTCTGCTACCCTAAATTCTGTGCTGTAGAAGATGAGTGGTGGCAGGGAGGTCCTGCAAGCAAAGGTGAAGAGTTTTCTTTTGGCAGTCTCATCATTCTCCCCACACAGACAATACAGGAATTATCCATAGTCTCAATCTCTGAATGTAATTCCAAGATCCACACAATATTGATTTCCTAAGACTTACATTGTCTAAAATCTTTTTTCAGTCCCTTGCACTCCACAATCCTGCTGACTAGGATTTATTCTCTTGCAGCTTTATGACAAAATAAGAATTTGTTGGTGATGGTGGGTGTTCATCTGACCTATTCCAGGTTTCTCTGCAGTGAAAAGCTAATTTCTTCCCATTGACCACAAGGACAGCCTAGGACTACCAGCTCACCTCCAGGCATTTACAGCTGAAGAAAAAGATTACATTGCTAATCTGAGAGTCATGGATAAGATCTCCACTGCAAAGCAAAAAAATTTGAGGCTCAGCTTTTGGATTTCTTTTCCTGTGTGTCTG
Source organism: Oenanthe melanoleuca (assembly GCF_029582105.1). Classification (NCBI taxonomy): domain Eukaryota; kingdom Metazoa; phylum Chordata; class Aves; order Passeriformes; family Muscicapidae; genus Oenanthe; species Oenanthe melanoleuca. Next base: position 4,023,416 of record NC_079336.1, read on the forward strand.
TTTTCCCCTCTAACTTCTGATAGATGGTCATTCAGCCTCAGCTTGAGGCATCCAGGGCTCCTCAGGGCATTATTCAGGGCCCATTACCTTTTGAGCTCTAATGATACCCTGCCAACAGCAATCCTCTATGCATGCCATTTATTCCATTACACTAAACAGGGGTAATTTGGTAAATTGAGTGTTTAAGTAGCCTAAAGGTAAATATTTTTTTTTTTCTCTTTTGCAAAATGATGTTGTTCCCTTTGGCTTCAGTAGATTCTTCTGGTTTTGGAAGGGCTTATATTCATTTGCCTTTAATTGTTCATAAAAGTGAAAGGTTAAATAATGCCAGTGAGAAAAAGGTTAAATCAAACCCTGAAACAAATGTTAAATGAAACCAAAATTAAGCAATCAGTAAAATTCAAATCTACTTTTCCTTCCAGATGTAACCTTGGGTAACTTCATCCTCCCTGGTCTTTTTACCCAGCTACTAACCTGTCAGTGTTAAAACACCATGGATTATTATAATATATTATCTTAATTGCTAATTAAGGCCAGATTATAACTTTTCTTTTTCTTACAGAATAAAAGTTAGCAGTGAGTTCTTCATTAATGTCTCTAAATAAAAACAAGTTAACTCGAGTGTCCCTGTGTGAGTGACCTCTTCAATTTGGGTAACTGGAAACTAGTTAAATGAACAAACACAAACTTTTGTGCTGCTCACCATACTAGTGAAATGCTTTGAGAGTGTTGGTGACAATGCTGAGCTTTTTGTGTTTTCTACAGTTTGTTAGGCAAAAGAATGAGGAAAAATTCAATGTTGTAAGCAACATCATGGGTGTCCAAAACAAGCTACTGAGGCAGTCTTCAGTTAACTTGAACAATGAAATTTATACTGAAATATAAATTAATTGGCAAACTTATTTTGTTTTTCCAGGGGAAAAAAAATAAGTTGTTTTTACAAAGTGAATTAATTACATCCCTCAAGTTTGTCCTGGTGTATAACTCTTCCTACTCTTAGAAAGCTGCATGCAGCTTAGGGGCAGAGATTGTTCCAAAAATCCAAATATTCCCAGTTTTCAACAGAGTTTCTGTAAAGTAAAAAAGTAAGAAGAATCATGGGGTGGGATGGTTAACTCTTTGGAAATTCTCTGTTTAAACAGGCACAAGTTGCTAAGCTTAGGTCAGAAATCTGGCTTCCAGAAAGCTAAAATTCAGTAAAATTGATATTAAATATCAAGTGTGATGCAAATAATAGCGTGAGCTCAAGCAGTATCAGGACATTGCTCATTGTCTTTTCATTTAAGCAAAAATATAAAAGGCCTTAAAATACCTAAAGGAAAAATTTCCCTTTCCTCACACCCCCTTGCTGGAGCATTAAGTCTATCCAATGACTAAATGCCATAAAGACCCTGTCTCATTTTTCTTTATACAGCCTCTCCATCAATAAGTTATTTATTTAGGAAAGCCTTAGAGCCACAGAGCAGAATTAACTGTTGGATCAGCCATGACCCACAATCCAACTACAAGAAACATTTTAAATTTCTCCAAGTCTCTGAGGAGGCAGAGGTTTTATTTTTCATAGACTCTACTGTGATGTGTGTGTTGATCCAAAAAGGGCAGAGTTTTTTTATTTTCTGTCATGAGAATAGATAGCCAAGAGCTGGGAGGTGACTGGAGCTTTGGGCTAGCAAGGATTTACTCCAGAATAAACACTGGCCTGCTGGCTGCTGCCATCCTTACTGGCCTTAGTGAGGGTCACTGAGCCTTGGGGTAAGGGAAAATAGAAAGGTCAGATCCATCCCATTTAATAATAGCTGCAGAGAAATTAATTTAACCAAATGTCTGACTGAGGATTTTTGTCAATGTGGAGGTAAAAGCACCTCCCAAAGATCACTCACTCCATCTTACAAGGGTTTGGACCCTTTGGAGACACTTATCCCACTCCAGTTTGAAATCATAGAATTATTAAGGTTGGAAAGGACTTCCAAGATCATCAAGCCAAATATTTGACTAAATGCCACTGTGTCCACTCAACTATATCAGGAAATGCCCTGTAAACCTGTTTTTAAGCATTTCCAGTGATGGTGACTCCACCACTTCCCTGGGGACACTGTTCCAATGCTTAACTTCTCTCCCAGGAAACAAACTTCTAATATCCAACCAATTTCTGCCAAGGGAGTCTACAGCAGTAACATGGCATCAAAGGACCATTTAGGTTGCAACAGACTGTTCAAGACTGAGTCCAGCCATTAACTCAGCACCATTTTCACCACTGAACCACATCCCAAGTGCCACAGCCACACCCTTTGATCAATTCCAGGGCTGGTGACTCTGCCACTTCACTGCTACCTTTTACCTGTTTATTCCAGTGTCTGACCATCATTTCAATGAAGGAGTTTTTCCTAATATCTAATCTAAACCTCCCCTGGCACAACATAAAGACATTTCTTCTCAATCTAGAGAGACAAGATTGCACCTTTCTATTGGCTCAAGCAAGACTTGCCCCACTCTTTTCCTAAGTGGCCCAAAGCAGTCCAGCTTGCTGTTTAACCATTTGAGAACATGGTGGTGGCCCAAAGCACAGGACAAACTCTCCCAAAAAGGTGTGGGTGGGAGCACCCAAGGCATGTGTACTCTGGCAGGGCTGTGTGGATGCTCTCCTCCATCCCAGGCTGCAGATAACACTCGCCTGACTTGTGCTCCAGCAGCCAGAGCCTTGTTTTCATGTATGCTAAATTCACTCCTTTTTAAATGCAGACACTCAGATTTAAAGAGCTTGCTATGATTAATATTTTAATTCATGGTAGAGAGGGAAGCAAGGGTTGAGATACTGGAAAAGCATCTGTTAAGAATGTCTTCTCCCATCCGTTTTGAACTTTTTGTCCTTTCAGCAGTTGAAATGTGTGACATGAGTGCATTTATGCACAAAGAGGATGAAGCAGGGGCAAGATGTAATTAGTCTAACAACATGTAGTGTACTCCCTACTTTAAAAGTGTGTTTTCCTCTTTGCACGAGGAAAAAAAAAAAAAAAAAAAAAAAAAAAAAAGAACAAATCATTCACATGGAAAGGGAATAGATCCCTGTGGTGATTAAAAACTCCAGTAGAAAGATACATATTTAATGAATAGATAGCATAGATAAAGAGGAAGAATGCATTTACAGTGGAAAGCAGCTAGGACTGTGCAGCCTTTATTGCAGTGCAGAATCAGCTGGAAACATGGGCTTATTAAGTACACAGGCAAGGGATTTAGGAAGGAGGATGGAAAAGCTGAGGGTATGTGAGTATAAACAGAATGTGGTATTGTAGGTGCAACTACAGCTTGACTGGAAAATGACACTGGTTGGATTCACACTCAGCTCTTGCTGTAGGAGAGAAACTCAGGGTTATGGCCCCTGGTGCTGGTTTGTCTTCCTTATCAAATAATCAGATTGTCCAATCTACACTAGTCAAAATAAAAGTAAGAAGTGCACTGTTTTCTGGTTCTTTTTGAATAAATTAGATGCAACCCAGGCATGAGGGTAACAAAAAATAATCCCTGTTTTCAAGGAGTAGTCATATGGATACAGGCTAAAATACAGTAGTAAAATCTCAAATTTGTTACAAAGGGGTTTCAAAACACTTGTGGCTGTGGCACCTGGGGACATGGTTTAGTGCTGGACTTGTGTTGGGTTAACAGCTTGACTTGGTGACCTTAGAGGGTTTTCCAGCCCTAATGATTCTATGAGGTCCCACATTCTCTCATGTCATCCTTAGCACTGGGAGAAGCTGGGATCAAGCCAGCACCAAAGTTCAGCCACCTAAATGGACCTACAGATGTGAGTTAGCTGTTCTCACCTCTCTTGATCACCAGCAGAGAATCTGCCTTTAACTGAACAATACATTTGATCTGTTCTATACTTTGAGACTCACAAATTATTCCTTGGAAATGCTCATTTCCCTCTTTTATCTTGGAAGGGATGGCAGGCACCAGATGAGTCTTGGTGGAATGAATCCCATCCCACATCTCTCAGCAGCCCAGATCCTGTTGGATGCCATCAGTGGCAGGCAGATAACAACCACCCTGCAAGAGGGATGGTTGAGAAATAGAAACTGGTAGAGAGCCAGGAAACATCAAATGGAAAATTAGTTGATTAGGCAAGGAGAAGCACAAGGTAGTACAAGTGTATTTTTCTTCTTTTCCATAGGAAAAAAACAAGGCCTTCCATAAAGAAAATTTTTTTCTCCTAAACCATTTTTCTGAAAAAATCTCAAACTCAACACACTGAATTAACAGGTTCAGGAGTTTAGGATATTTTATTTTTAAAAACCCACCATGAAACTGAGTAAAATAAGCAACAATTTTGTCCAAAAAATTTGAAACAAGCAGGCACTACTGAATTTTGTTCTGTCTGCCCTAAAGCCACTGGGACTTTTCTTCTGGGATGTTTCTTCTGCCTTCTTACCCCACAATCCCTTACTTCTGCAGACATTTTTACAGTGAGCAGAAGAACTAAAATTATAATCTGAGGAAGGCTGCCTAAATAATAAATGTGCTCACATTTGGGGATCATTTCAGGTGTTCTCTAAACCTCTGTGAGGCAGTGTGGGTAAATAGAGTTTGTATTAGTTGCTTATAATTAATCCCAGCAGTTTTAAGGCAGAATCTTCCTGCTCCAGGGGTTCAGAGCAGGAGATAGATAGAAAGGCAGGGAGGGATTCTCTGGGAAGTGAAGGGATGTAACAAATCAGTTTATTCAAACCTGGCAACATCTGATGATTTATTTCTTTCTGACTGAGACCCCTGAGCTGCACTCTGTCAAGGAAATTAGCATTTGTCCAGCTGTGTTTTTGCCCTGGAAATGCACAAAATACAAGTCCCAAGCACCCTGAAGGAAAGACTACTCAATAGAAATAGAAATAAAATAACAGCTATACTTTTCTTTCTATCAGTTTTCCTGCATTTATTCAAATAATTTCCCAAAGTAAAATAGTAATTCAGAATGATAATTTTTAACTGCTTAATCAGTCAACAAAGTCTCCTTCTTTGCATCAGGCAGGTGTAAAGGACCCAACTAATGGAGAATAAGTAGCAAGTGACATATAAAAAATATGATTCATGCATCAAAAGAAATCCAGAGTTCCTTGCAGTTAAGTCTATTTTAAAAATGCTCTAAAGGTGCAGCTCACAAGGACATTCTTGCTTTCTTTTACTATTATTCTTATGGCCCATTGTCAGCAGGGAAGGTAAAAGAAGTAAAAGTAGATGAAATTCACCTCACCTCAAAACCAGATAAACACTAGAATTATCTAGTTTCTATCCAGAGTCCTTGGAAAAAGAAACTTGAAGAGGCAATTCATCCTGTCTTAAAGTAGAAGTGTTAGAAGATATTTCTGTTCTGGAAGTGTCTCTGTAAGGAGGTACCTTTCCTTCCAAGTGAGGTGTGAGTCAGGTGTAGGTAAAATGCACAGTTGGTGCTAGACAAGGACAAGAAGAAAGGGAAAATAATCACATGGTGGAATAATCTTCAGTATATCTGGATTTTACTGAAAGCGTTTCAACAGCCTGGTATAAAATTAACCCAACAAAAAAAAACCTAGAGAAAATCAATGTTGCATGTGACATTGTCTAAGAACTGGTCTTTGTGAGGAAAGAGAGAGATGGGTGTACTCAGAATAATACAAAAAATGAACAGACAGCTGGGTGGATTTGAAATGTAACAGTAAATATTTGGTAAGACAGTGGATCAATGAAAAAACAGGAGAAAGAGAGAATGCTGCAGAATCATGATGAACTGCAATATAAATCTGTGAAATAATGGGTTTTTTTTTTCTGTGAACAGTAGGGAGAAACACTAGGTCAAAATAACAAAAATAAGGTTTATTTAATGAAAGGAATTAAACTGTTGGAAATCTTTAATAAGCAAGCTAATAACATATTTCTTTAAAAAAATGCGAAAAATAAACACAAAAAAGATTGCAAAACAAAACATGTATACAAGTATAGGTATAAAATGGCTTTCTGAAAGGATTGTTATATTTTCTGGTACTTATTTGCATGAAAGACTTTTATAGGACATGTGGTGTCACTTTCTAAAAATATGTAGCTTCTCCATTTGGCTGTGGATATACTCTTAATGATGAATGGGGAATGGATTTTGAAATTTCAGGACTTGAAAGGAAGAATAGCAGATCCTCACTCTCATCTCTTCACTTGCAGTTCTGAGGAGTGAGAAAATATTTTTGTTTATGAAGTATAAAGCACCAGGGCTGTGTCCTGTAAGACATATCTGGTGCCTAAGGTCTTTATCTATGGAGTTACCATGAGAAATGGTTTTATTTTTCTCCCAAAAAATTCCCTTTCAGATTCCAGTGGAAGCATACTCTTGATCATTGCATGTCTTGTCCCACAGTTCAAAAAATTGGCTATTTAGGTGGAAAATCCTACAGGATAATAAGCATTTCTTCCAACTAATTTACTCAAGGCACTGTCACAATAGGCTCTAATGCAGGACAGATGAAGGAAGGCGTTTTTAATTAGGTTGTGACAAAAGCTTTAATATTTTTTTAAGAATTAATATGGGTCATTTAGCAGTAACTTGTCTGAGTGGCTTGTACATTAAAGCATCAGATGGAAAGCTGGGAAATTTTTGGGACAAATTTAAAGTTGTTCCTTCCAGTACAAGAAGAAACTAAATGAGATGTGTCAGCTCTGGATACACACAGGTCTGCACGTGTCAATGCCCATCTCCTGTGCAGGAAAACCTGCTACACTACACACCCAGACTTGTTAAACATGGGGCTTGTTCAGAAGAACTATGGCATTAAAGGGAGGATATCATGAAACTCACTGTCAAATAAGCCTGCCTTCCTTTCTTAGGTCATTTTGCCAGAGGCTTCTTGGTAGCTCTCCACCTAGGACCTATCTTTCCAATGTATTAGAGAGGATATTGGATCTGTCAGTGCATATGCAGTTATTTTAGGGTAACTAATTGCATACAGTTCATCCAGCTGGACAGCCAAAGCAATAATATTAAAGATTAATGCTCCAGTTCAGCAAAAAACATGGGCATGTGCATAATCCCTGTGGCTTCACTGAGACACACTTAGAGAAGGCTTGTTGAACTAAATATCTTACTATAACAGAGCCTTCAAAATGATGAATTCATATCTCAGATGCCATGAAAACAGTTCTAAGAAATCTGAAGAGATTAATGAATCTGACTAATTGAGGTTTAAATGTCTAAATAATGCTATAAAATATAATAATCATAGAATCATAGAATCATAGAATCATAGAGTCATAGAATCATAGAATCATAGAATCATAGAATAGTTTGAGCTGAAAGGGACTTTTAAAAATAATGTTATCCCTGCAATGAACAAGACATCTTCAATTGGATCAAGTTTATTATAACTCCACTCAACTTGACATTGAATGGTTCCAGGGATTGGGTGTGTGCCACCTCTCTGGCAATACTGGAACAGACCCTTGAGAAAAAAATCCATTGTCACTGATCTCCATCTGGACATTGAGCCACTGACACTCTGGATGCCCCAATCCAGCCAGTTCCTCATGCACTTGGGTCAATCCAACAAATTCAGTTCAGAGAGAAGGGTGTCATGGTGCACAAAGACCTCAGAGAAGTGCAGGTAGATGGTGTCCACAGCTCTTCCCTTGACCCTTGCTGCAGTCACCCCATCATACAAGGCCACAAAGGTGGTCAGGTAGGTCTTGCCTTAGGTGGAGCCTTGCTGACTCTCCCAAATAACCTCCCTGTCCTCCATAGTCCCTAACATAGCTTCTAGGAGGAGCCATTCCAAATCTTCCCAGGAGCAGAGGTGAAGATGATGGGTGACAGTTCCCAGAGTGTTCCTTTCCACCTTTTGTGAAAATGAGAGTGATGTTTCTCTTTATCCAGTCACTGGGCACTTCACCTGACTGCCATGACTTCTCAGATATGATGGAGAGTGGCTTGACAATGGCATTCCTGATTCCCTTAAAGCTCTGGGATGCATCTCATCAAGTCCCATAGACTTGTGCATGTTCTGGTTCCTTAGGTGAACCTGACCTTCTCTTACAGGGAGAGGGATGTTGATCCCACAGTCCCCATCCTACTCCCTGTCCACTCAAAAGGTGTGGGAAGAGACACTGATAATGAAGAATGAGGCAGAAATGTTTTGAGTACCTCAGCCCTCCCCTTGTCCATGTTATGTTTCCCTGCCTTGCTCTTCAGCAAGTACATTTTCTTTAACCTTCTTGTTCTGCCTGACAAACCCATAGAAGCCCTTCCTGTCACACTTTGCATTTTCTCCTGTTCATTGTCTCTGTTGCCTGTGTTGGTGTACAGGCTTCAGCTGGGCTGTTGGCTTTTCCAGTTTCCTAGAGGAACACCTTTTAGTTCTTTTTATGTATTTCACTTGTTAAATACTAACAGTGCAATAATAAATGATAATAATATTAAAATACAACAAAAATAATCTAGATGGAGTTCTTGGAAACTATAGAGGTTATGATTAACTAGATTAATTTGGACCTTAAAATTTCCTTCCAGTCTGAGAATCCTTCCATTTTTCAACTGGGACTTTTCTCATGTGTTTTCAGCCATATGAAAATGGGATAACCAATCTCACAGTCCTTTCTATAGGATGTGAATAGATTCATCTCCAAAGGATGTGAATAGATATCTCAAGGAGGCAAACCATTCTATTTCTTTTGGGATGCATTGAATTGCACTTTGGGTGTTCCTGGTTCCTTTTGCCATCTGCAAGGGGCAAGACTAACTGCCCACTTTTGGACTTCAAATGTTGGGTGCACTGAATGCTGTCTTACAGTTTCACTGCCTTCTACTGGATTTTTTTTTTTCCTATCACTTTAGTACATCTGATATATGCATGCAGTAGAAAAACATAGAAATAACTCTGCTAAATAAGTCGCTCCATCAACACCATTCCACCCAACTCACGCCAAGATGGGTGGAAATATAAATGACAGCAATGTTTGGCCTGCCACTGACACCTATCCACACATAAACAGTCACAGTTAGATGAGATGCTTCACAGTTTCTCTGAATATTTAATTAGAACAAAAACTTGGTTTCTTGGAGCTCCATCAGAAATAAAATTAAAAGCCCAGCTTCATTTACCTCGCGTTGACAACAATGAGCATTAGAACTTCCCCCAGCGCCGCAGGTTTAGCTCTGTGGCTAACGCTGGGATGTTGGCAATCAGAAAAGACTTGGGGCTAATCACACTTCTTTATCACCACAGGGATAAACTTAAGTGACAGACAGGCATGGGCTAATTACTTTTAATAGTTTCCCATTGCTCAGGCTGATGACACAGTGCTAAAAAACCACGCTCCCCCCCCTCAATAAACCAGAATTTCACTTCCATGGCACTACGTCTTTATCACCGCTCCGTTACTTCAGGGGAGCTGCATTCTCTAAAATGCCTTTCCCTGTGGCTTAAAGTAAAGATTTTTTTTAAATAAATTAATACAGTTTATGTTGGGCATCTACCACTTGAAGGGCTAATGATTATTGACTACCCTCCAGCAGACATCAGGGAGTCTAGCCTCAGGCCCTTCCCGCTCGCCCCAAACATGCCGAATGTTAACACATGTTTCTAGATCCTGGCTGGGATTGGACACAAACAAGGCAGTCAGAATGGACCATTTAGTGTACAAGCCAAGATGACAGATCTCTGCTTAATACAAGGAAGACAAAAATTCGTATCTTATTGAAAAAGGCAGAAGAGCCCCGGGTGCTTTCGCTTTGTGATTCTGCAGCAAAAAGTGGGTTGTGTCAATATAAGTCTATGTCACCCGCTCGCAGCTGCCACACTGAATTGACCCTGCTAGCTGCAGACAGAGAGGCCTTCCATTTCCAAACTCCCTCTAATGCTCATCTGTGAGAGTGAGCATGAGGTGGGAAAAAAAAAAAAAAATAACCAACAAGTTACTCCTAAATATGGGAGAGAAAAACAAAACAAAACAAAACAAAAATGTCTTAACGCTGAGACTCTTCCTGCTCACTGTTTCTAATGCAACACTAGAAAAAAAATTTCTCATCTGAAGGCATTTCAGAGGATGCTCTGACAACGTGAGCTTTATGCTTTGTAAATCGTGTTCTTGTAATTCCTTGTAAGTCTCCAGATCCTCTTCAGATAGAGCAGCAGAGCATTAAATATTCTTGTAACACTCACCAGAGCTTAATTACTAAAAGTTGAAACATCTTTTAAACTCTACTTTTTTTTCTTTTTTTTTTTTTTTTTCCCTTGGGTACTCCCCAAAGGAAAGATAGAAAAAAGTTGAAGAATGTGCACAATAACTATTAGTCAAGACCATGTTTTCAAAGGGGGAAAAAGAAGATAAATAATTTTGAAACTAAAAATAGAGTCTTTCTTTATACCATTTTGATTTAAAATGATAGCATTCACTGATGTGTCTGTTTCTAATGTGTATATTTTACTAAGCTCAGATGTTCCCACTGGTGAAAAGATTGAACTGAAAACAAAAACAAAAACAAATTTAAATTAAAAAGAGAATAGTTCACAAATTTCCTAAAGTTAAAAAAATAAATAAATAAATAAAATAGAGAGCTCTTCAAGTAGAATTCTATTGATTTCTGGAGAAATATGATAATTTGGGGAAGCTCAAGATAGGGCTAAAATTGTAGAACTATTTCAAATACATTTTTTATGGCCCTACTCAAAGTCCATCAAAATGTACTAAAAAATGGTTTTCTTTACCTCATTTCAGCCTATACCCAGGTGAGTCATAATATTAGTGAACACAGGTAGCAGAAAGGTAGAATATTTTATTAGCAGAAGATATAATTTTTCTCCTTTCTGTTTTGTAGTGGGGAGTTAGTCAAGTTTCCATCAGCTCTTTATGCAAATTTATTATAAAGCACTGGATAGTCCAATCCAATACCTTATTTGACTGTGAAATATTCAGAAATGGCTGGGTGCTATGTGGATATCAAAGAGGAAAAATTAGTCTCACTTAATTCTAACTACCTGAAGGTAACAGTCTAATCTAACCATCTATCTGTGGGTTTTCTGTATGAGAGAGAATCATAAAGGCTGGAAAAGACCTTCAGGATCTTGAGGGAGTCATTCATCCCACTGGTCTTGCAAGGGCTTTCCAAAATCCTGTGGAGGCTCTTCTTTATTCACAGGCTGCCCAGAGAAACTGTGGCTGCCCCATCCCTGGGAGTGTCCAAGGCCAGGTTTGATGGGGTTTGGAGCAAATTGGGATAGTGGAAGGTGTCCCTGCCCATGGCAGGGGATGGAATAAGATGAACTTTAGGGCTCTTCCACCCCAAGCCATTACATGATTACATGATTCTGTGTAGTTTGCCATATTTGACTGCTTTAACCCACCTATGAATATACAAATCATTAAGATCAGTACCAAGTCCATTCTTTTGATCTGGGTCCTGGTGGTGATGTCTGGTCATACTCAAAATGCAAAACTCATCTACACTACTCCCTATCCCAAGATATATCAGATTTTCTCAACAAAAAGCTGTTCTGGGACTGTTTGTTCTTTAAATTTCACTTGTGAAGTGATTGGCAGAGTGTGAAATAACTGGATGTAAAAGTGAAGATTTGAGTTATGTGGCAATTTGGATAAAATTTAATGAAGAAAAGAAAGTCCCATTATTTCTCTTCTGCTCTGAGAAGATCCATTAGGAAAAAAAGTTTCAATCCAGTGTTAGTTATACATACATAGCACCAGCCAAGGCTACTTTCAAAAAAGTGTTCTAATTAATGTAATTTATTATCAGCAATAGAGAAAACTTCCAATATGCTATCATGATTTTCATTAAGTGTTAGGTTTTTGTTTATTATGGAAGAGTCTGAAAAGTGACATGGTGGCATGGAATGTTTTAAATAGCTCCAGACTTATAAAAGAGCATAACATCAAAAGTAAGGTAATTAGGGGATTTCTGGATGGGGACTAGAACCTCATTCTTAGGGTGTCCACATTTTCCAATGCTTTTGCAAAAGGAAACTGATTTAGGAGAACTTACAGTCTGGTCTGACATAGTTGGATTTAGTTTCTTTTAGTACTGAGGGGAGAGGGATGTGGAAGAGATGGATATTACTCTTTTGATTTCATAATGTTGAGATGTTCCTTAAAAGTGGATGATTTAACTGGGGATTACTAAGAGCTGTACTGTGTAACTGTGAATATCATGTGTCATTGCAGTGATTGCCAGAGAACTACCTCAGATATCCCCTAATGTCAATGAAATCTGCTATTTAAGGTTGACTATGCTCATAAATAAATATGTGAGCCATAAAAAAGAGTGAAGACAATGGTGTGGTATGGTTTATGAGGCCTTACTTCATAGCTATGCTCTCTGACATGCAGAAGAATTGGATAATAAATCAGAATTTGTACGTTGAATTTGGAGTCTCAGACAACACACAGACAAGTGCATAAAGTATTTTTGAATCCCTTAATAAGCTGTGTATCAGGCTGTGTTCCCCTTCCCCTTTTCCCTTTTGCCAAGGCAGTGATGTTTGACAGAGGACTCAGGCTTTTACTCCACCAGTCAGAGGTGTTTAATGCAGCCCATTTTCTTTGAGGGATACTGACAGCAACTCTCCACTGAGATCAGATCAAGTCAACAATAGGGAAATGACTGAGTATAAAAGTTAATGTTGCTCAGTCCTGTCTCAAAAGAATGGGCTGACAATGCAAGGAATTAACAGCCTAAAGCCAGCAAATGATGCTTTACAACATCCTGCAGACTTGGAAGTGTGGTCAGCTGAAAGACTCACCCACGAGATCCTGGCACTTACTTTACTTGTGCTACTAATTTGCCAAAGAGTGTAAGGGCAGACAGTTTATTTCTTGGTGTCTTGTTCCCATCCATCCCTAAAACAGGGATGATCACTATCCTGTAGTTTGTTGCAAAGGATGGAAAATGGCTAAGCCATGTAATTAATTTAATTTTACCTACAGATCTAATTCAATTCTTGGGGACTTTATCTGTGTTGTTTGAGCTGGAGGTCCTCTTTGTTTCAGTATTTCAGGCTTTGGATCCCATGGCAGACAAGGCAAAATGTGCCCACTCACTCTTCAGACTCAGTGGGACACAGAGATCAATATCAGGACAAGAGGAATGGCTTTAAATTGAAAGACAGTAGGCTTAGATTGGAGATTAAGAGGAAATTCTTTACTGTGAGATTGTGGCTGCTCCATCCCTGGAGATGTTCCAGGCCAGGTTGGATGGGGCTTGGAGCAACCTGGGATAGTGGAAGGTGTCCCTGCCATGTCAGGGGATTAGAACAGAGGGATCTTTAAGGTCCCTTCCAACCCAAACCATTCTGTTTCTGAGATGAGTCTGTGATTATCTTCAGCTGCTGAGGAGCAGTGAGGCTGAGAGATTTCTCAGCTGAAATGTTGGGTTTTCACTGCTACAACTCCTGGGGAGGAGCAGGGTTGTACCAGCAGTTTGCTGTGCTCACCAGAGATGATGACAACTTCAAATCCTCAAACACATCCTGGTCCACAGCCAATGACAGACAAGGGGATGGAGTGGTTGAAGAAGGAGCACCCCAAAAATGCTCTGATTTTAGCATACCGTAGAGAATGTGGCCATGAATTCCCACAGAATATAAGGGCTTTCCTGAAGTACCTCCCCAGTTGTAGTGCCTGTCATTAGAGCAAATGAATCTACTGGAAATTCTTTAAGAACACAATGAGTTAGCTAGAAGACTTTTAGATGCAAACTTAATCTTCCATTACATCCAGAAGGAAACAATCTTCTGCCATGTTAAGCACCCTTAAGTCTCTCTCAAAATTTCTGGATGGTACATAAATGAAAAAAAAAATCACAGCCAAGCACACAGGAGCAAAGCAGGGCAAATATCCACTTTTTGGGTCAACTTATCTCCTTCTTGACAAACTTGGTTCCCTTTGTGGGCTCACTCAGCTTTGAGAACATTGGCCATTCTTCTGTGGGTTAATCCCAGCCTTATAACAGCCCTGGAAGGAATGTCCACACCATGCAGTGCCAAGAACTCACTGCACATGTGCTCACTACTGAATCAGAACTCAAGTAACTAATCAGCAAGTCTCCTGCTAAGCCTCCTGCTTCAGAGCCAGGTGCTTTTTGTGCTTGACTGCCATCTACATAGGCAAGGGTTCATTCAGAGCTCAGTCAGGTATCCACAAAAAAGTGCCAGATTGCAGGGTGTCCATCCTGTAAGAAGAATTGAGTTTGTTGAATGCAACCAACTGATATCATTGGAAATGTTTTTGGGTATTAAAGAATTTACAGAAGTGCTGAACCCTTCTCCATTTGCAGGATAGCCCAGAGTCACTAAAATGTCTGAGGAGCTGACTGCTGCTCATTGTGTCCTTTGTGAGCATTTAAATTCAAGGTGGGATTGCATTCCCCAAATACAGGTATCTAGTGTCATTTTAAGCATTGAATAAGTGCCTTGGGTGCCCCAGGGTGTCTTAGGTGACACTGCAATGCAGTGTTTAGGAACTGAATCCCACTCTTAACAACCCAGAGCCACATGATGAGGCAATTATACTCTTCTATGGTAACTTTCCCTGTCTCTCTAGCAATATTATAAGTAAAGTCTGTGTGGTTTAGTTGTAAAGTCATGCATGTCCTTGTAGTAAGTCACTCTCCTATGTCCCAGCATGATGCACCATGTACTTGTGGGAGAAAGAAAGACAGTAAGTGTTTGCAATGGTTAAATACCAACGAGCTCTGGTCCAACAAAGCTTCACACTGACTCAGCTACTAAGAAAGACTGTGTTAACCAAGTAGCAAGCACATTTATATCATGAGATTTGAAAGGATAATCTCCACTCTCAAGTTGGCAAGTAGCTCTGAATCAGACAAATATAAGACAAGGAGCAGGAAAAATACTTAGATATTTTCCTCCACTTTGTGGAATATATTGATAAACGTATGTTACCATTTAACTATTCATTCTGTTGGAGAAAACTGGTTAACCCCTTAAGTGTTTTGCCCTGAAGGCAGGCATTAAAAGTTAATTATAACCACATGGGACAAGCCCCTGGAGGACCATGACAGCATTAAGCTGCTACCAACCAAGCATGCAGGATGTGCAGCACTCTCAGAGAACACCATGTACAAAAATGATGCTGTCTCCTTGAATGAGTTCTCAGAAGTTAAAAACATGCTACTTTTTGCATGCACAGTAAAAAGGCAGATTGCAAATGTTCTACTTGGAGCAAAAATAAAAGCTTCCAAGTGAAGAATTAGAGCAAATGTAAACAGGGAGTAATGTGATTAAGCAACGTGGCGTGGGGACAGACTACCATGACACTCTTTTACTCACTGCTGAGAGGAGAATATGGTGAAACCTCTTCTAAAGACCTTGGATTGCTACCTTATTCTAAACCTTTCAGTACCTTATATGGCCTATAAGGCATTTTGATTTTATCTCTATGAAAAGGGACAGGAGATGACACTTGTCCTTGGAGAGGATCATTTAGACCTTATGGATATTAAAAAAAAAGAGAGGAAGATCTGGCTCTGTCTGTACAAGTAAATTAAGAGTGGCTGGAAGTCACTGATGTTAAGTAAGAGGGAATGGTCTGCACCAAGGTGTTTAAACTTTCTTCCTTTGTATTAAATTACCTGTATATAAATTAACTATTGGGAATGGCCCCTGTGCTACATCCAAACCATGCTGGGTACTGTTTAGGAGAAACCCTTTTGTTTTAGTACAAATAACAGGTGGGCTTTTTTAGTGATACTGTGGTAGAGAAAGATGAGTTCCAGCAATGGGGAATATCTCTCACTGTTTTTTTAATACAGAACCAGTCATTGTTTGCTGAAGACAAGCCAGGAGATATTCAGGAGACTTGATTCTGCTTTTCTCTCTCACTGAGCAACTAGATTTCTATTATAAAAGCCAGAGCAGCCCAGAATGGGTGTGCCCAGCTCCTGATAACATTTAGAGTAATAAATAATGATAAAACAGAGTGGAAAAGTCTTGATAAGAGAATTGTGGATAAAACTAAGCAGTGATAACTGATGGCCCACGATGATGTAATGGAATAAAGTTGGGATGATAAGATCTGATTGAGTCAATGACCCAGATGTATATTTCCATCCTCTTGCATGACAAGGAGATATTTCAGAATTTCTTACATGGCTGGTTATTAGTTTTATCTTCTTTTTCTCTTCTGCCAGAGTTGGGACTAAATGCATGAGAGACAGAATTTCTGTTTGGACTCAGATGTTTGTTAATTCTTATCTATGTTACAGTGAGTGCTACAGCTCTTCCAGCTAACAAGTTAAAAATGGTGAAGTGGAGATGTGCCTCTCTCATTGCAAGGTCTTTTAAGGTCTTTTAAGTCCAGTTAAGAACTAACCTAATTTATTTTTACTTTTGAACCAATGACCAAACACCCATGACCCACAGTGTGGTATTTTCTATCCAATTAAACAAGATCCCACCTAGACCCATGAAGAAGAAGGTGAAGAAGAAAAAAATTCTGCCCTAAATTCTCCATCTTGCCTTCCATATATTGCTATATTCTAAAACCCCAATTTCTAAATTTTTTACAGTGTGGTATTACACACTTCTATTCAAACTACACACCAGTGATTCTAGTTCTATCATTCTGTGTCCACACCAGATCCCAGTGCTCACCATGAGGTTACATGGCTCAAAGGAGAGCCAGGAGTGTCCTGTCCATCATCCAGGGTATGGGGAATGGGGAGTTGGCAGAGACAGAATTTAAGAAAGTGAAATTATGGAAGTCCTGTGTCCCAGAACAAAGTCAAGTGACAAGTGACAGGATAAGAAGAAAGACTCAAGCTGCACCAGGGGAGGTTTGGATTGGATCTTAGGAAAAATTCCTTCACTGAAAGGGTTCTCAAATATTGGAACCATGGGCATGGTTGGAGTCACCATCCATGGAGGGATTGAAAAGTGCTCTGGATCACAGAATCACAGAATCTGCTGAATTGGAGGGGACCCACAAGAATCATTGAGTTCAGCTCCTGGCACTGCACAGGACCATGAGTTAGTGGTGTTTGATTAATGGTTGGACTTGATGATCTTAAAGGTAATTTCCAATCTAAATTATTCTGTGATTCCACAATGCAGTGCTATAAATGTTTTCCTTGGAACCAAGGATAATGTTTATATTTTGCAGCCATCTCAGGCCAGTTGGAACATACAACAACAACATCAAACATGCCTGCTCTGAGCCTCCTTCGTGTTCTCCTCCATACACTGGGCCAGGCATGGATCTATAGATGGATCACAGATGAGACCATTCAACTGCACCTCATTCAGACCCACAGAGCCTAAAAAGAGCATGGCACTGTGCTGGAAAATTTATGAGGTAGGAGAAGGCAAGTATTGTGAAAAGCTGAATTTCAGCTGTGAAACCAGGCAGGTCCAGGGCTTGGTCTGTAACTCCTGTCTCCCTGGGAGTGAGGTTCTGAGAAGGGAAGATGTTACTGCCAGAGAAGAGACTTTGTGGCTTCTGAGACATTTTGTCTTTACCCACTGCTGACCACGTTGGAGGCTGCAAAACCAGAGTGCAGGGCACAAGCACAGGCACAGCTCAGCTGGCAGAGACATCCCTAAACACAGAGCTGACAAACTGGGAGGGGAAGGAGCATCCAAGAATATTTTGCAAAGGCTGGATAATTTATTCAAGTTTCCTGATGGTAACTTTTAAAGATGCTTTTTTAAACCCAAGTGTTCATGCTTACACAGGCACAACCTTAGGAAATTACTTGATTTATTCCCTCCATGAGCCCCCAAGGTAAGAGAAGATTCTATTTCTGTTTTAATGCTGTGGAAGTGAGGTAGGAGAGGTTCATTCTCAGATTCATGAGGGGAGTGACTCAGACTCCCTGAAAAGTGAGAGAGTCAGGGCTGAGGCAGGACTGAGGAACCCACCTAGACCTGCCCATATAACAATTTATTCTTAAATGTATTACAGCAAAAACCTGGAGTCTTGAATCTTAAAGAGAATGATTAAAGAAAAAAAAATTTCTCAGCTCTTGGAAGAATCTTTATTCCATTCCTTATATCCTTAAGAAAGCACACAATTCTTTGCTGTTCTATCTATTTTTTTTTAATTTTTATTTTTTACATTTTGCTCATTTTCTTTAACACACACACACACACACACACACACACACACACATTCTCTCATTACCTTTTTTTTCTTTTTTTAAATTTTTTTCTTTTTTTTTTTTTTTTTTTTTTTTTAACTTTTTGTTTACAGTCAATAGAATGATTGCAACTACCATTTGAAGGAATAAAATGTTCTGATGCTCCTGAAGGGGCTACTTGAACTTTGAATCACAGTCAGGTAGGAGAAGTAAAGTGATTTGTTTGCTTATGCTGCATCTCTAGCAAAGAAACAAGAGGAATGGGAGATGTAAAGAAACTTGGCTCGCTACTTCCCTTAATTTCTGGACAGAAGTGTAAAATATTAAACAGTGAAAAACAAGGGAGGTATTGTGGAGATGTACAAGGACCATGAATAAAGAGATACTGTTGTGGCTCCAGAAAAATAAGCAAAAAAAGCCATGACAGCTGTTCCAGACCCAAATCTGCTACCACACTGTCCTGAGGGCCAAAAGCCTTGTGTGTCAAAGAGGTAAATGGATTTTGAAAAACCCCAACTTCTCTGCTCTTTGTGTTATTTACATGGGGAAGATGCTC
Source organism: Oenanthe melanoleuca (assembly GCF_029582105.1). Taxonomy (NCBI): domain Eukaryota; kingdom Metazoa; phylum Chordata; class Aves; order Passeriformes; family Muscicapidae; genus Oenanthe; species Oenanthe melanoleuca. The sequence continues at coordinate 4,042,084 of NC_079336.1, forward strand.
TCAGAGGAGAATTGCAGAAGCTAAATGCCTCCTTCACCTACTCTTACACAGCACAGTCACACATCTACCACAGTCTGTTGTCAATTTTCCCCATTTTACCCAATAAAACCACTTTTGCACCACTCCTGTGCATTGGCCAGGCTGTACCAGACCCACTCTGCTGTTCAGTTCCTCTTTTGACTCTCACCTGCAGCAGGTGCTGTGGTGTCAGCTAACCCAGCCTTAAAGACAGTGCTGGTACCCACGGGGCTTTGAAAAACTGCTGAAAGCCACTGTCAAAGTCCCAGCAACACGTGAGCCTGTGGAGTGGCAAAGCCATCAGCTCTGTGACAGCTTCATGCCCAAGGCTAGCAATGCTGGACGTGGCAGGAAGGGAAGACCCCTGCAATGTTGGGGGAATTGGCTAAATGGACCTAAAGAGGTGTTTTCCACCTCTGGTGTGCCTGGGCTGCTCTGTGCCCTAAGGCTGAGTCCTTAGTGAGGGGTGGCATTGTAACTGTGCTCCTCTGGGGGCTGCCCAAGGAAGGGATTGTGCTGGGGAGGGTGGTGACCCTTCCCCAAATCCCTTTAGCTGCAGGGCAGGAGGCAGCAACTCATGGTGCCCTGCAAAAACAAGATTTTCCTGCTCTGGCAGCTCTGCAATAGCTTTACCCATTTCTGTACTGTTCCTTCCTCCCTCCCACTTGCCTTCTCCCTCTTTCTTTCTCTTTCAGCCTTGTGGGAGAGGTGACCACTGGAAGGTGCTGAACCTAAATCTCATCTGCCCAAATCTTCTCTGCTTCAAGTCAGCAGGGTTCCAGCTGTCCTGTCCAGCACATGGGGCTGTGTATAGAGTACAGTGGTGCTGTGAACACCTGGCAGGTGGACAGTCCTGGAGAGCCAGGGAAGGTCCCTTCTCATCACAGGAGAGGTTTAGGTTGGATAGTAGGAGACAGTTCTTCACCCAGAGGGTGGTTGGGCACTGAACAGGCTCCCCAGGGAAGTGCTCACAGCAATGACAGAACCTGAGAGAGCTCAGGAAGTGTTTGGACAATGCTCTCGGGCACAGGGTGGGTTCCTTGGGGCTGTGCTGTGCAGGGCCAGGAGCTGGACTGGATGATCCTTGTGGGTTCCTTCCAAGCCAGGATTTTCTATAATTCTGATTCTGTGGTTGTGTGACTGTGTCAGGGACTTTGTACAAGCAGGAGATCCACTCTTATCCATGTGTGAGCTTCAAATGACACCCTGAGACTCAGGAACAAATCATCTCCTGGCTTATGGTCTTCACAGATCTTCCAGAGAGCTGGAAAAGCCTTCATTTCCTGGAAAGGGAAAGAGAAAGGGAAAGGGAAAGGGAAAGGGAAAGGGAAAGGGAAAGGGAAAGGGAAAGGGAAAGGGAAAGGGAAAGGGAAAGGGAAAGGGAAAGGGAAAGGGAAAGGGAAAGGGAAAGGGAAAGGGAAAGGGAAAGGGAAAGGGAAAGGGAAAGGGAAAGGGAAAGGGAAAGGGAAAGGGAAAGGGAAAGGGAAAGGGAAAGGGAAAGGGAAAGGGAAAGGGAAAGGGAAAGGGAAAGGGAAAGGGAAAGGGAAAGGGAAAGGGAAAGGGAAAGGGAAAGGGAAAGGGAAAGGGAAAGGGAAAGGGAAAGGGAAAGGAAAGGAAAGGAAAGGAAAGGAAAGGAAAGGAAAGGAAAGGAAAGGAAAGGAAAGGAAAGGAAAGGAAAGGAAAGGAAAGGAAAGGAAAGGATACAGGTGATGCTTCTTGGAGCTTGGATTTCTATTCACTGCTGCTTCTTTCCTTTTCTTGTCTGAAGCAGCAAACAATGTGTTGAGATAGTATAAAGCCTGTATCCAAACCCCCCCTTCAGTGACAATAATAATCTGTGATTTTACAGCTGGATGCACTAAAGCAAAAGGTTTTAATGAATTACAGGAAAAATAACCTAATAGGTACAATTCTGGGTAGATCTTCACATGCTGCATTGAAAATATAAGTTCTTAACCCAACTGGTTAGAATTTCCAGTGTCTTGTGGTATGACACAGGGAGCTGATAGAACACAGCTCTAGGAGAGAAGCAAGATCATCTTGATGTTAATGTCTGTTCTTTGGCCTTCATTTCCCAAAAAGATGGAGATTTCCCTTACCAATATATTCATGTAGAAAATTTCTCACCCTGAATCTAACCCTGGTAATGTAAGTCAGAATCACCCCAATTAAGAGTTTAATCTTGCCAGTGCCCTTTTACACTCAGGCTTTATCCATTTTATCACTGTATTGATTAAACAAAGTATGGCAACCTATTATTTTCTCTTCTGCTTTACATAGCTTTTCTCTATTGTACTAAGCTTTTCTTTTCCCTCCCTCTTCCTTACTATTGGAAATCATTTGAGTGAACCTGAAAAAGACTTTAATTATCTAATAAAGAACTATTGTTTAAGTTTTATGAATGAACAAAATAAAACTATTAAGGTGGGATGATGAAAAAAAAAAAGGGTGAAAGCATAATTTAGGACAAGAGGAAATGGCCTCAAGCTGTGCCAGGGGAGGTTTAGATTGGATATTAAGGAAACTTCCTTCACCAAAAGAGCTGTCAAACATTGGAACAGGCTGCCCAGAGCACTGGTGGAGTCACCACACTATGAGATATTTAAAAAATCTGGCACTTGGGGATGTGGATTAGTGGTGGGCTTGGCAGTTTGATGATTTTCCAGTGTAAATGATGCCATAATTCTTTACAAAAAAAAAAAAAAAAAAAAAAAAAAAAAATCCTGACAATTCAGAATCCTTCAGGAGGAATTGCAAATAGAGCAGCATTTAATACAGTTTTTTATTTTCTATATGTGGGCCATGCTAAAAGTGCGGATCATGTAACTTTAACAGAGTTTCCTAAAGATGGTGATTAAATGAAGCTCACTGTGACCCTTCTCCTCCAGATTAATGGAAACAAAGATTCCAGGAGACTTCCAGAAAGTCTTGGGAAGGCAGAAGGTGCATCTGGTGTGGAAAGTGATGCCAACACAACTCAACCAAATATTTGTTATCAGGGTCGTGGTGTCTTTCATTGTTACCTCAAAACCCCTCAGTGTGGGTAAGACCAAGTGAACTTCTGCCTGAAAATGTCACACTTGGTGAAAAATGCATCTTCACACGTGGGTAAGATCTCAACATTGGAAAAATATTTCAAAAAGCCCAAAAATTTAAAAAAAATGCATTTAAAGTTTTTAAATACTCATTTTAAAATAATTTAATTTAAATTTATTACAGAATGATAACTAAAGCTTATTTACCGTTGAAAGCTCTATCAAAAAATCTGAAATTTTCTCAACTGAGATTTTCCCCTAAGCAACATTTTTTATTTAATTTCCCTTTTTTTGTTTTTAGATTTGAACACTAAACTCAGAAATCAATTATTCATTAAGTTTATTTAGGAATAGACCTGGCTGCTGAATGTTCTTCTGCATCAGGAATTGACTTTCCTTAAAAATGAAACTTCTCTTAAGATTTGGCAGTATTAAAGACATTTTCTATAGTCCAGTAAAACCTTTTCACATTCTTTTCAAATTTTTTGTGGATTGGGTTTCACCTAAAACACAGCACTTGCCAGTGTTTTGGTGTTTTTTTTTTATTTATAAATTCTGTTCATTTTTTAAATTTTATGAAACAGATAACAAAACAGAAATTTTCAAGAAAATTAGAACTTGAATCTCTTTGTTCTTTAAGACCAGAAAGAATTCTAAAATTGTTTTTGAAGCACATTCATTAATTTCTCTGACACCTGAGACTTTGGACAGAATATTTGATTTGCATATTGAATTCTTCTTTTCTTTTTTCTTGTGTCAGGGCACCTCAATTTACAGTTAGTGCAAGGAGGACATAATGATGGAAATCATTTTACTCAATGCTGAGTGTCAAAAAATTGAGTTGTACAAGCTCCCTAAGCCATTTCAATAACCAGAGGAAAGGGACAAACACTTCCAGAGAATTTCATCCCACTGCTTGTGAACTTTACAACAGGAGGAATCACCATTTCCATGAACACACCTCCTCCTGGTGTATCTGTCTGCATAAATAATTTGGTGTTTGATACATTTTTTTTCCTTTAGAGGGCTGAACAGAATTAAAATGGGAACTACATTGTTTGTGGCCTGGAGTAGGTAGACACTGGCTGGATGCTACTGATGCTATTCTGTCACTCCATCTGCAGCTGGACAGGGGAGATGAATTACAGCAAAAGTTCATAAGCTGAGACAAGGACAGAGAAAGATCACTCACCAAATACCATCACAGGCAAAACAGACTCAGCTTGGGGATACTAAATTAATTTATTACCAAGAAAATGGGAGCATGTTGATGAGAAATAAAATAAATTTTAAAATCACCTTTCCCCCATTCCTCCCTCTCTCCCAGTGGTGCAGGGAGACAAGGAATTTGGAGCAAGTCTGGCCATAACCTGGCTTAGGGAGGGTTTGTAACATAAAATCACCAGGCTTCAGATATTCCTCTATGAGATGAGAGGAAATGGCCTCAAGCTATGCCAGGGAAGGTTCAGGATGGATATTTGGGAATATTTCTTCATTGAAAGAGTGATGGAGTATTAGAACAGGCTGCCCAGAGAAGTGGTGGAGTCACCACCCCTGGAAATGTTTCTAAAACAAGCAGATATAGCAACTTGTGACATGGTCATGGCTGTATTTAATCAAAGGTTGGACTTCATTGTAGAGATCTTTTCCAACCTTAATAATTCTATTATTAGTTCTTCTTTTTGTTTTTATCCCTTAGTCTACTATAAGTTCTTAGATCCTTCAGTTTCTGCTTAGCACAAGCAGTAAAAATATGTCAAATTTTAAAACAGTATTCAAAGAGAGCTATTTAGGGTGGGATAACTCTTCCTTGGATTCTCTCTGTTTTCTGTAAACAGTGTGCTGAGATTCATTCATTAAACTGTTTTTAGCTCATCTAAATTGTAGTATCATGAAATGGTTTGGGTTGGAAAGGACTTTATAAACTCCCCTGGGAAGGGATGATCTAATTCCAACCCGATGCCATGGGCAGGGACTCCTTCCACTAGAGCCCAGCATGCTACTGAAATTAATTTATTGCACCTAAATTCAGGCACTCTGACACTTTCTGATGGCTGCTTTTAAAACCTGTCAAATCACAGCTCTGGGCTCTACATTCACCTGCCAAGATTGTGAACAAATATAAGCAGTTAAATTTATCACTTTGTTTATAAAGTCCAAATCAGGTTTTCAAATTAAGTTTCAGTCTTATGTGTATTTTTTGATGCATAGGTAACTAAGGGCCACCTCCATCTTCCCAAACTTATATAAATACTATATAGGAAATAATTTATTGAATTTTTAGTGTTATGCTTCATTTTGTAAAAGTAGGCAGTTATTTCAGCATTTTCCAAACAAAAATGGAGGCATTAATTGAAAACATCCACCTACAAAGGAAAACTAAATCTAAAAGAAAACTAAAACCAAAGCCAGCTAACCAAAATAGACTTGGATTAAATGCTCATATTAAATCCAGCAAAAAAAAAAAAAAAAAAAAATCATTTTTAATTCAGCACAGCCTAATAATTTTCCCCAGGCTTGTTATTTCTGCAGCAAACTGAAAAAAACATTCCTTTATCCGAGTATTGTTGTTACTAGAAAGATTGAGTTATGGCCAAAGAAGCATCAAAAGGGAATATTTTCAGTGCTGAGCACTGGAGCTGGAGCTTGGCAGAGCAGACAGACAACTCTTGTTCGAATCAGGGAGAAATGTGCTCCATCCCTGTGCCAAGAATACACAAGCAGCTGAATATTCCATTGTTTTTATTTACTTATTTTCCAGGTAGTTCAGGTATCTCTAACTACCCTTAAAAATGAGGAGGAAAAAGACATTACATTATTTGTATTGCCACTAGCTAGAAAATGATGGATTCCCCTAGCATGGCTGGAGGGGTTTTATAGGATTTGCTTTTATTTTTTTTTTTTTAATCTTCCCTTCATTAATATTTAAGTCTAGACTTAGGGAAGTGAAAATGAATACATAACAAACAACAACCCAAGTTACTCTTTGTAGGTCTAGTTTGAAATTCAGAGCACTGGTAGCTGGTGAAAATATCAAATGGGAAATATCTATTTTGTGGGACATGTCTTTTCTGCACCTTAGCAAGAACTCAGTAACAGTTCCTAATGAAATGTTGTGCTGCCTCATTCACTAATTATTGTAAATTGGCACAATTTCATCCTTCTAACAGAGATTACTCAAATGGATAACCTGGATCACTGCTCAGTAATTTATTTTGCAGAACCTCATAACTAAACACCATTTCCCTCTTTCCATCTATTGATGGAAACTGAACTTGGCTTTGTTTTGTGCCTGGTTTCAGGAGAGCTTAACTGAAATTATTCTACTGGCTTGGTGGATGGTAGAATCAGGGAAAAAAAAAAAAATGAAGAGGAAAAACTTTTTCATGTAATTAAAAAACCACCCAAAACCTCCAACCCTGAAATGCTTAATTAAACAGTTCTAGAAAGAAGTGGCCAGAGGCAGAATTTGGCATGGAAAATGCATTGAAGAAATCGTTCTAAAGGACCCAGTGAAAATGTGTTTTGATTTGATTAAGTTATAAGTTTTCTATGAAAAAAAAAAAAAAAGGAAAAAAAAAAAAACATTCCTCAAAGCAGTAAACTCAGTAAGTTCCTGAAGGATTATTAATGCTGGAAAAAAAATAATCATTTTAACAGAAGCATAATATGGCCTGAAACAAGAAGGTCCAGTTTTGAAATTTATAATCACCAGCTTACTAAAAAAAATCTACCCAGTGCTCTTCTTGCCAGTCCTAATCAACTCATCTTTTCAGTGGTTTGAGGTTTGCTTTAAGACTGATTTTTAGGGTTGCTCCAAGGGTCAGGTGTTGCTCCAGGAGTGTGAAAAATAAGCAGAATCTGAAATCCATATAATTCTGTGTGCATCTGTCCCCAGGTTTTGACACAGATTGGTGCTTTGAGCCAAGGTGATCAACTACCATAATATTATCATTCTTTTGTAACACCAATATTCTCCTTGATTTCCAACTCTGGAAATAAGTGTTTGCTTAAGAATCAGTTTCCTACAAACAAGTTAACAAACAAACAAATTGTTCCTCCCAGAAAAAGCTGCTATTTCAAAAATAATCTACTTTTAATCTACTATTAAATGCAATAGGGGCTGATTCAACATGTTAATTATTTACAGTTGGAAAAATGGAATAACTAAAATAAAATATAAATTGAAATCTTGTGATACACTTGCATGTAATTAGGAGTTTATGAGCCTCTATTTCAGCTTGATGAAAAGGTTGGGAATGAGCAGGCTCAAGCAAGTACAATTTTTATACAAATAACTAGAGGAAAGCAAGGGAAGCTCACAATTTGACCATCTCTGCTTATTTTAAAGCTGATAACCCAGTGAATTGTGAACCCAGCTTCATTCTAAGACCAAAGTATTTTCTTTGGGGACAATTTCCAGATGGGCTTCATGCTTTTAGCCCCCAGACATCTCCACTGTAAAATACTCAATTAAATGTTGCAGCTTCAACTGTTAATACTGACCTAATAACTTATTTTCTTAGTCATTTTGTTTTAAACTGGAATACTTTGGAACAAAACTTGCATGTAATTTCTCTAGAAATATAATAATAACTTAAAGCAGTAATTTTGATCCTTGTTAATAAGAAAATGTTAAAAAAAAAGAAGCTTTCTATCCAAAGAATAACTCGACAATGAAAATATGTACTCAAATGTGTATTAAGTCACAATGTTGATAAAGCAAAACAAGGTATTTACATATATATTTACATATATATTTACATGTATATTTACATATATATTTACAGTATAGAAAAGGTACCTGCTGCATCCCTGCATGCAAATACTGACCTACAACTCCTCATCCCCATGGCTTTCCCTACATGATCAAGGTGGAGATTATTCTTATTTAGAAGGTGGCTATGAAACATATCAGAAATTATTTACAGGTTGCCTTTTTTTTTTTTTTTTTTTTTTTAATTTTAAAGGATTTTCAAGATAGTATAAAATCCACGAATGTCTGCAGCAGATCTGTTGTATTCACTGTTGTATTCTGATCTCTTGTATTCACTGGTCTTATTTTTTAGAGTATGACTTTAACCTGCAGAAACTGAGTCAAGGCAGGAGTGAGGCAAAGGGTCCCTCACTGTGTCCCTACTCAGCTGAAGGGATGAAGAGAAAGGTTTTTTTCAAGTTTTAAGTGTTTAATCCAAAATGTGTTTTCAAATGAATATAGTCATAATAGGAGTCCTGAGGCAATGTGTTCATTCTGTGCTCTGGCTTTGAAAAGTATCTGATGGATTGGCCACACGAGCAGGGCAGGAATTCTGGTTCTGACTGCTGCCATTTGTGCCCACAGCATTTTGGGATTCCCTTTCTGTTCCAGGTGTTAGTCAAGCAGAACTGCAAACCAAAACCAACATGCTGGGGTTGATTCTCTCTCCTGGTACATTCCACTCCCTCCATCACCTCCAGCTGCTCTTCCTGCCATGGCAAGCGATGAGAAAATGGCTTGGAAGAGCACAGAGCCATGGAGAGTGAGTGATGTGGAATGCCAAAGCAGAGACAGGGCAATTTCTCATCTGCCCTGAGGGTCCAGTGTCCCAGAGGAGTTATCTGTGCTAGCTTTGCTCCTTGTCCATGTGATGCCACTGGAAGGATTAATACAGCAGCCTGGTGGGGGCGATTATTGCTGTGCCAGCGATACCCAGATCTGTATCCTCCTCTCTCAGAACAGAAATTCATCCCTGAGCAGTGATGCTGTCAGGTTGGAGCAGAAGGCTGGGACTTGGCTCATCACAAACTGCAAACACAGGAAGGACCCACAGGCTGCCTGTGCCACTCTATCACCCTGCAACCACTTTAGGAGAAGAGATAATTTGAACCACCTTCCCTTATTCCAGGCTTGGAATGAAGCAGCAACCTCCTCCTGCCCCATTTAGGTGCTAAGAACCCTGAAGGTGGTGTGAAATCTAAGCAGATGATAGTCTGCCAAATTGATGCTCAGTTTGAACATTATATTCACTGAAATTACATAAGGATGAATCAAATGAACAATACTAGGCACAATCCATGTGAAGTAACTTTCTCCAAAGCAAGAAAAAAACTTCAGGAATGGGGCCCTGATTCATAGAGGCTGAACTTGTGTGGTTCAGTGATTCAAGCAGGGACACACAATTTCAGGCAACACAAAGCAGTCTCTTCTTCCTGGTTTGATAACTTGCTCTGAAGAGGTCACACAAGAAATCTGAGGTAAAAAAAAGTCTTGGCTATACTATGTCATGTAACTATCCAGAGACAGCTCTATTTCCTCTCCTGGACAAAAAGTAATCAATGTGCTAGAATATAATAACAATGAATTTCAAAGAGGTTTACCCTTCTGCAATTATTGTTAATTCTGATTTAACAAAGGTAGAAAAATATGTTGTCTGGGCCTCATTAAAACATAGAAAAAGGTCTTTGGTGCAGAAGTTACTTGTGATCCACCTCTGCATGCAGTGCAGATTTATGGGAATGAATGGCTTGGAACATACAGGTATTCATTATTACCCCACTGAATAACAATAACAATACCTTTAATTTAAAGAGGATTTCTCAGCTGAAATGGAATGGATGACCATGAAGTGGTGGAGTCACCATTCCTGGAGGGATTTAAAAGCCTTGGGGACATGGTTTAATGGTGGACTTGGCAGTGCTGGGTTGATGGTTGGATTGATGATCTCAGAGTTCTTTTCCAACCTAAATGATTCTATGACATCCCAGAGTTCACACTGCAATGCCCACCTTCACCCCTCAGAGCCCTGCAGCCCTGGCTGCTGATCCCAGCCCTGAGCACGGACTGGTACTAGATCCTAATTTGAACTTCACTGCCATTACCTTTGGTTGAAAAATATCAAGGCCCCTTGTAAAAATATTTCTCAAGAGTCTGTTCGCCTTCTGAAACCTTACAGCTGGAGATCAGCTAGTGTGATTCATGAATAATTACATGAGCATTTCTGAGGTTTTAATTGTCTTCTTTTTCTCTTCACTTTTTCCTTCTTTATCACTCCCTGCAGGAAAGGATGAGTAAGACTGGTGGCAAACCAAGCTTTCAGAGCACGCCTGGCACACAGATAATATGATTCTCATTGATATTGGATGGAACAAGCCAGAGAAGCAGGTGTGCCCTGGGACCAGAGAGGAAAAGAGAGCGAGCTGTCAGGCAAGCGAGCGCGGGGCTCGCGACGTGTCGTCAGGACTGTGCAGTGTGTGAGAGCACTGAACCCGTGGATGCCCTCATGGTTACAAAGAGAGATGCTTCTCTCCCAAAACGTGCTCTACTTTGTTCTGCTTTCCTACCCGACAGCTGGTTGAGCTGCCTTAAAACTTGAGAGCTCGGCAATGTCTCCCCAGTTCCTTTCCCCAGTCCCACCCTTCCTGCTCCTGCTCTCTTTATCTCTTTACCCTGAAAAACGTTAGCAACGATAACTAAACTTTTCATTTTTTTTTCTCTATACCTGAATAACCTCTTGTGTGCAGGATATTTTCTGCTTTAGGGCACAATCTGTTGCAGCACTGTTATAGCTGCTGCTAAGGCACCTATTGTCATTCTCTCTGCCTCGGCAACACGGCGTTCTGTCGTGTTCCTCTTCTGTGAGCCCAGTGATTTATTGATAATGCTAATCTTGCTTGAAAGTTATAGAGCTTGTAAGTCAAATGTGTTTAAGGGGAGAGATGGAGATTCCTACTCCCCAACTTTTATTGTTTGCATGCCACAATAACTGAGTTTTTCGGCATTGGAGGAGCTCGAGGTGTATCACAAGCACGACGGAGCCTCTCCACGGTACCAAAAGGAGATTTTTACATCTTCATTAAATGCAACAAAGAAATTGGATACCAGAAATGACAATACATACCTTAACCTACCTCACATTGTGTAACCACATAGAGCTGAGCCTCAAGGGGATGTTGGGCATTATCTCTTTTACAATATCTCATAATTGATTTGTGCGGCCATATCCTCTCTTGAAAACACAATTTTCTATTAAAAACAATTTGGATGGATACTTTTTTATTATCTTTCCTATATGATACTTTTCTATGGTAAAAGATGGTCCCTGCCCTGAAGTGTTTTCTGTCTGATCAACTCAGACAGACAAAATAAGTTTTACAACCTCTATTTTGCAAATGGGGAAATAGGATATGGAGACATTAAGGGGACAGCTTCTGTAAAATCCCAGAAAACGAGATTTTCAGATATCATAAAGAAATTGCAAATTCTGACCACTTACGGAAATAGAGTTATTAGAGAGATAAATAGATAGATATAAAATTGGCCATTTTTTCCTCTCATACTCTTTATTAAAGGGTTTTACTGTCACTGTAGTATTCAGCTCTTCTTCAGCCTGGGAAGATGATGTTCAGATCTATTTTCAGATGATGATCTCTGGCACAGGCAGGCTAAATCTTCATCCTAAAAACAGATTTGAGCACTCAAAAGCCTCTGTAATGTCTTGAATTCAATATTCTGATGTTACTGGGATTTGCATGAGCCCTGTTCAATTTTGTCCATGCTCTAGAGATGCCTGAAGTCCCTTAAATATGTTGGCACAACATTCCCTGGGGTCTGATGCCACCAAGCGATTAGAAATCCTAATTATATCAAACCCACTGCATTCCAAGTGTGTTCCACTGTTACCTGAAAGGCTCCTTAGAGGCAATTAAACTTTTACATTTTTTTAATTTTTTTTTTCCTCCTGAAAGATGAAGTGGAATTTTCATCTTATCAGCAGTTTAGTATCATTTAAGGTACAGATACAAGTCTCACTCTAAAAACAGGTTTCACTGTCTATTCATAATGAAACTGCTTTCACAAAACTCCCTGGAGGCATCTGTTGGTGGCAGGGGCCCAGATCCCACCTAATGTCAGGCTTTCAACTAAAGTGCCCAGTTTAGGGTTCACTCTTTTTTTTTTTTGTTTTAAGTTTTGATTTCCTAGAAGGTAATAATCCATCCTTGATAGGACCAGGGGGAATAACTTTAAGCCAAAGGAGTGTAGATTTTGATTGGATATTAGGAAAAAATTCTTCCCTGTGAGGGTGCTGAGACCTTGGCACAGATTCCCAGAGAAGCTGTGGCTGCTCCATCCCTGGAAGTGTCCAAGGCCAGGTTGGATGGGAACAGCCTGGGATAGCAGGGGATTGAAACTGGATGATGTTTAAAGGACCTTCTGACCTGTGTCAGAAATAAATCACCAGAGAAGGGACTAAAGCCCACATCCTGGGCTTTAAGATGTCCTTACCCTCAAAAACTCTGTAACAACAGTATTCATACTTCTGTGAAACCTTATGATTGGGCCAACTTGGCACTTCTAGACAATTAAAATGGCAGTTACCAAGAGATGAGCTCACAAGTCACTGGCAATTCTGAGAACCAATGTCAGTTTGTCTTTTACAGTGAACTCCCAAAGACTATTCCTGCTAAGTTCACTTTCTCCAGGTCCATGTGATACCCTGTGCAGCTTCACTAAGAAAAGACAACAAAGCACTGAAACAATCATTTTTATGCTCTAAAAATACTGAGATATATGTGGATCTATCTGTCAAAGCAGTTCCAACCTTCTAAAAACCACTGATGCTCCTCTCCAGCCTTCTGCCTTTTGTCTCCACTGAGTGAGAGGAGGCAGTGGGCTGGCATGAATCAAGTATTCAGGACTGCAAAATTCTCTCCCATCTGTTGTAAAACCAGTGCAAGCATGAACAACTGAGAGGTGAAACAATTTTTCAACCTCCCCAGCAATCTCATAAATTATCTGCAGCTAAATAACCTAGAAAGCAGAGCAGAGTCTCCCAGCCTTAGGTAACAATTACACTATGTGAACTTTAAGAAACCTCATGCTAGCACTCAAAATTAGGAGCTTAATACACAAATGAATTGTGAAGGCTTGGTGACAGCAGTGTTTAGAAAATGCTTTTTGCAACCCACCCAGGTGTTGTTCCAAATTGTTGCTGAATGGGGAAGTGCCATGGATGGTTTCACTGGAGAAGAGGAAGTGTAGACAGGTTTTACCTCCCTCTGAAATAGACTTATTTTCCTTGCCCATGAAAGACAAGGGAGTGTTCAGGCCTCCTGCTGGACACCCAGTGCTGCATTTCCACACCAGTGCAGCTGTTTGACCTCTGAGGTTTTCCTGAAGTCAGAATGAGGTTTTAGTTCTTAATGCCAGTCCCTGATAATGTTCCTATCCCAGTTCAAAATGCATCAATATTTTATCAGGCCAAGATCAAATGCCTGTCCTGGTTTTAAGGTCAGGTATCTGCCAATAAAGGCAGAAGCTTCTCTTTGAAATAGAGAATGTAAACTCCTTTCCTCCAAATTATTATAAATTTGAAATTAAGGGGCTCTCATGTAAAGATATGGGAATTAGGAATAACAGTTCTTTACTGGGAAAATAGAAATACAGTATTACAAAAAAACCCAACAATCTCAACCCTGCCAGAGTCAGAATCCAAGCTGACACCCGTCAGTCAGTCAGGGTGTTGGCACAGTCCCATTCAATGGTGGCTGCATCCTCCTGCAGTGGCAGATGTGGTTCAGCTGGAGCAGTGCTCCTGGAGAAGGTGCAGTTTTCCTCTGAAGCTCCAGGAATGATGTGGAAAGGTCCAGTTTTCCTCTGGAATCCAGTGGAAAAGGCTGCTCTGCTGTTCCAAATCTCAGTTTTTCTCTGGGTAGGAAAGGCTTGGCTCCTCCCCTGGCTGGAGCATCTCCCAGTGGGATGATGGAATTTTATCAGTCATGCCCTGGGACTCAATGGCCATTAACAGGAGATATCTCCTGGAGGGAGGATGGGCTGTGGGAAAGATAAAGATGATTGCCCAGCTGGTTTAAAGATGGCCCATGAGCAGATAATGTGTGCCAGGAGATCAGGGTCATTGCCCCACCTGGTTTAACAGATGGGGACAAAATTCACATTTCTGGCCACATCAACCCAACACAAATGCCTCATCCTTGTTGTTTAAGTTTTTATTTCCTAGCTTTTCCTCACTCTTCTAAATAAATATTCTTTCTTCTGATGGCCCTCAAACACTGTAAATCACTATTTTATACATGCAGCCACCCAACACAACCATTCATCAATATTTTGCACTTATGAGCCTTCCACCAACACTTTTGCACAGCTCAGAGTCAGGAATTCTCAGTTAGATGGGATGGGGGAGCCCAGAAGCAGGAGATGATGATTTCCCAGGAACCCCACAGCTCCTTTGCAGACCTGAGCATCCCATGACCCAAGGAGGCTTCCAGTGCTTGCTGCTTGATCAGCTGCTTCCATGGGGGAAGAGCTGACAGCCTTGGTGCCCCTGTGAGCCCAGGAAAGGCTGGGATCAGCTGCCAGGGATGCAGACAAATCACACCTGAGCTCCAGGTTGGCCTCCACAGGTCCAGCATTTAGTTCACAGCTCCCATAGCTGGAGAAAGACAACTATGAGTGTCCCCATTTTATAGAGATGAAAAATACAGAGAAAAGCTGAGGAAGTCATCAGTAAGATTTAGGAATAGAATCTCAACCTCTCTGCACAGACATGATGCCATGCTGCTATTTCTTCTGCTTTTCCCTAAGGGCTCATCTTCCTGTGGAAGCATCTGAGGCAATGTGCAGCCCACGTGCACACAAAAGCAGACAGTACTGATACACTCAGGCATCTCTGGCTCTCCAAACCCATAAACACATCCACCAAGAAATAATTTTATTCAAGAAAATTGCATGTTTCTCTTTAAATATGTCCCCATCTTTGAATGGTTTCATAACGACATGATCTCCAAGTAACTGCTTTTCCTCTGGTGCCTCATAATCCCTTCTACTCTCATTTTTCTTGGCATTTTTACTTTTTTCCAAGGAGTGCAGGCCCCAAGCAGGTGTCTCAGGTGTGTTCTCATGAGTACTTAATAGCAGCATACTAATCTCCTCTGGCTTTTTGATTTAATGTCTCCCAGAATAACATTGGTCTATGTTATTTATTTTTTTCCTGCTGTAGTACATGGCAGGCATGTAACAATTACACTGCTTGCTCTCATCCCAAACTTCTTTTAGCATTCACTTTTTCCCAAGTCTCTGTTTCACCTGCTGGCAAATAGCTCTGATTCCTGATTATTACACCCAGGTGAAACAAGGAGTAATTTCACCCTTGTTTCTTAAAAACACATCTCCTCTGGTAACCATAGCAAATTGTTTTGGATTTTTCCTTATTAGTTATTCATGAGATTCAATTTATCATGATTATTAATTCTAACCTCTGCAGTGTATGAATAAGCAATCTCATTGTTTAATATTAGTGCCTGGCCATTCTTCTCTGCAACTAATGACCTGTCATAGATATCTGGGTCTAAAAGTCATCAGGAAGCTGGGAAGTACTTAATTACTATTAAGTTAATAAAACAATGATTGAACTAATAGTGAAAAGCTGTCAGTGTTTTGCTCCCAATTAATAAGGAAATAAATTAGCAATACACCCAGAGTGACACATCAGCAATCAAAATAATTTTTGATGCAGGGGCAATTTTGAGGCTGCATTTCCCTTTGCCAAATCCTTCCACTGACACACGTCACCTTGTGAGAAGTGCAACTCTGCCATCCCCACTTTTGTACAGTTTGCTGGGAGAATTCTCTCACACATTTCCTTTTAAACTTTTCTATGTGGAATATGGAAAGGCAGTTTTTCTGAATGTCCAGATCTCAGTCTGAATGACATGACTGGATTGAGAAACATCATTTTGCCCCTTTGGTACCCCAGATTTATAAAATCCATGTCCAGCAATTAATTCCCCCACTTCATCTGTCCTAACCTTTAAATTAGTTCAAGTTGATATCTTAATTTTATCAGATGGATATTGGCAAGTTCTCTGAGCAGTCTCACAAGCATCTGGATAAGGACAACAGAGTGAGTGATTAGTGCAGGATGCAGATGTGCACTGGGAGAACAGGAGATCCACCATCTGGCTTTGCTGCTGAGGATTATCCAACTTCTGCCTTTGGGGTCATTGTAACCTGCAAATCCTCCACAACTCAGTACCCAGCAATGAAATAATTCAGAGATGAGACACTACTGATAATCAGGGAACGGTTTTAGTGATAGTGACTTTAAGTTGATTACTACACAGGTATTGGAAATTTTCTTTTTGTTGGCATAAATTCATGGAAAACTCTGGAATGTTCACAATAAAAATAACAATAAATCATTCATAAACCAAAGTAAATCTTTCAATAGCAGTAATATTAGGATTGGATGTAGCCACCAGCAAAGTCAGGCTTTATGGCCTCAGATAAACAAATATGTTTGAATTGACACTCTCATCCCAAAGAACTGGTGATTTGAAAAAGTTTATCCACTCAATTACAAGGAAAGAAAATCTGTCAAACAGCTGCTGAAGGTCCCAGAACTCCTGGTTTCCCAGTTCAGAACAAATATCAAACATCAATGTCTGAGTGAAATTCAGGCTTCCAGGACTTCCAGGGTAGATTGAAAGACTTAGAAATGACTCTGCTATAAAAACGCAGAGGATAAGGAAAGTGATAAGCAAAGAAGATGAATTTTCAAAACCACATGGATATTGTAGACCTACAGGTCAATAATTGCACATAAAGAACTACACAAAGGTCTTCAATTTCTTGTAGACCTACTGGTCTATAACTGCATATAAATTTCTGTGCAATGCACACACATATGTATCTTTTATGTAGCATAACACCAAAACTAGGTTAGTGTTTATATCCTATTTTTTTTAATTTTATTTTTAACTACATAGCCATAAATTATACACTTTGTGTACAATATAAATATATGTGTGTATATAATATAAATTACATAAATCCAGATGAACTGCTGCAGTTGTAAGATCATTGTTAGACACTTTAGGCTTTGAAGTCATTCTTTATTACTCAGTTACTGTGATTTTCTGACTTTGATTGCTATAATAACATCAAAACACAGTGCAGCTTTTAAATATATTCACTTCAGCCTTTGTTCTTAAAAGAGACCAGTTATTTATTTCTGTCTTCTGAAGAATCTCATAATCCAAGGAAGGAGTCAAGTGTCAGGAATTCTATAAAATGACTGAGGATTCATGTCCATGCTGGTTTCTACATAATAAACTTGTTTATGATTTTTTTATATGTTCATTTTTATACATGTTTGTGTGTCTTGGAGAAAACCAAACACTAAGAAAGTGTATCTTACAAGTATAAGCAAAAAAATATGGCTGCTGACAAAATACTTACAAATTAGAAAGTCTTGCCAGCATAAAAAATTATATGGAAATACCAAATATTATATATTTTGGCAGGTTTGTAGGGTAAATCTAGATATAATTATTTTTGTGAATACTTGACCATTCAGTCAGGAAATCTCTACTAACAGAGGAATTAAAGTGACTTGGATCTAAATGAGCTGCATAGGGTTGAAACATCTAAATACTTTTTGTTTGTATCATCAGAAAACAGCTATTATTTCTTTCCAACCTATTTGCAACTTTTCAAATTTCAATTTGTTTTATTTGTTTTGGGTTTTTTGTTCAGTTTGTTTTGTGTTTGGGTTTTTTTGGTTGGTTGGTTGATTGAGTTTTTTTGGTTGTTTTTGGTGGTTTGGATTTTTTTGTTGTTGTTGTTGTTTGGGATTTTTTTTGGTAGGTTTTTTTTTTTTTTTGTGTTGTTTATTTTATTGTTTGGTTTTGATTTGTTTGTTTTGTTAATAGTATGAATCTTGTGATCTCTTGGGATTGTATGTGTTTTATAGAGATGAGGGCTGGAGCCCCTCTGCTCTGGAGCCAGGCTGAGAGAATTGGGGATGTTCAGTCTGGAGAAGAGAAGGATCCAGGGAGAGCTCAGAGCCTTTTCCAGGGCCCAAGGGGGCTCCAGGAGAGCTGGAGAGGGACTTTTTACACAGGCCTAGAATGACAGGACAGGGGGAAATGACTTCAAACTGACAGAGAGCAGCATTAGATGGGATATTGGGAAGAAATTGCTTTCCCTCTTCTGCTTGAACTCATTGCTCTTTGGGGGGTGCTGAGGACTTTGTGGGTAGGGAGCAGAAGAAGAACAGATGCAGACTTTAAGAACTGATGGGTAGAAGGAGTTAAAAAAGAATAAGAATTTTTACAGTCTGTACATTTTTACAGTTTAAAGTGTGCTGGGATGTGCATTGAAAACATTTATAAATACATTTTTCCTTGCTGCTGTGTTAACAGAGGAATTTGTTAGCACTGACTGTTGGAAGATAAGTTCCTGAAGTATTTTTCATTCAAAAACTTCTTATTTAGCTTGATATGAATATAACCTGATAGCACAGTAAGAGTCCAAACTTTCTAACCCTAAATATAGAGCACCCAGGATATATCTATTTATATGAGTTGAGGAGACACTAGAAATGTTTCTCTAGTGGTTCTGGTTTATAATTCTGCACATCTTTTGGAGACTTAAATAAACCAAACATTTCTTTTGTTTCACTGATCAAGGTCTTCTCCTTTTGTGAATTTTCCTCAGTGAATGACTCCTCCCATTATGAGGTCATAAAATCACACCAAGTTCATTTCAGAAACTCTACACAGCAAATTATTGAATTATTAAGGTAGAAAAGACCTCTAAAATCATCAAATCCTGCTGTTAACCCACACCACTAAGTTACACCACTAAACCATGTCCCCAAGTGCCACATCAAAACATCTTTAAAAAACTTCCAGACTCCAACACTGTCCTTGTCAGCCTGTTCCAATGTTTGACCACCAAATTATCTAATTAAAAATAAAACCCAGAAGGGCAAAATGCCACAAGGAATGAAAAGAACCTCCAGGAGAAAGCATTTAAACTACTATATTTGAGCTAGTGAAATATCCTTTGTTATCAACTTTATATGCAAAAGGACTCAAGAAAAATTAAATCATGAGGTTTTCCATAATTTAATTTGCAGTTGAAAGTGAATTAAAGTGTCCTGTTTAAAACCACCATGTTCTCTCAGTTATCAGTGCCCCAGGGTGAAGTTTTGGACATAGCTTGACAGAAGGCATAACTTTTCCTCAAACTTGATTGGCAATTAACTCTTTTTTCTTTTCAGTTAGTATAGCACTGCTGGAATATAGGTTAAATAAATATCATGGCACAGAGAGGAAAATGTGTGTGTGTCAAAATGCCAATATAGCTTTAGATTTCTTTAAATAATTAAAAATAAAAAAGGGAAAAGGGTTTGTTCTCCTGAAATAAAGAGCAAAACCCAGTTAAAAACAGGATTTCAGATCTATACAATGCATACTTCTGGTTTACCCCCATTGAAAATGAAGATAATACTATTCCTTTGTCTCAGAGAATTTTCCATGAGAGGAAAAAGAACATGTGCAGATGCTCATTTGACATAGAGACTGGGATATAGAAATTATAAGAATAAATATTATATGCCTAAGCAACTCCCTTTTCTTGTTCCAGGGTCTTCAATGATTGTATTAAATAATTGTGTAACCTCAGGGTCCTGGATTTGTAAGAGGCAGATTTTAAATATGAAACTAATTTAATGAATTTCACAATAGCCTGTCTTAAACTAATCCAATTTAGAATCATTTTAAAGAACTGAAATTTGACATTTCAGTTATGGTAGGGTTTTTTGTTGTTTTTTTTTTTTTTTTTTTTTTTTTTTTCTTTTTTTTTTCCCCATGAAATATGGATATATTTTCATTATTATGCAAACATTAGAATTAGTTTGACTAATTATTTGACTAAGCATCCCAAGAAAGTATAAGGATGGAACTCGTATTCCCAAGGATGATAATTGTGCTCATTTTGGGATCCAGGGTGAATACTAATTTGACAACTTTCTCTAAATTCCATCCTTGTCTATAATAACCACCTTAGCTTAGGTCAGTGGTCTTGAAGCAATATGCAGAAGTCCTAACTGATTTCAACATTTTTATCTTCCTCAGAATTATGCATAAAATCTCTATCTCTCCTGTGAGACCATCTCAAATAAATTGCATTAATTCCTGTATTTGCTGAGACTGTCTTTCTCTTGCTAAGCCACGTGCATCCAATTATGTGAAATGGGAAAAGCTTTAAAATATCACATTCTGGCATGAAGTGTTTGAAAATCTTTGGGGGATGTTAGTTTGTCTTTAATAACAAGTCCCAAATTGTGCCTAGTGGGCCTCTTCTCTGAAAACAAAGATTCCAAACTGCTATTAAAAGAACCCCCAAAACAAAACCCCAAATTATCTCACGGCTCCTAACTGTCAAATGAAGAATAAATCTGTAATGAAGAAGAAAGGATAAAAGGTAAAAAAGCAAATTAATTCAAAAGGATAAGCTATTGTTATTTATTTTAAGAACTACAAGGGAAAAAGGCTTTTTTTTTTAGCTCTTCTTTCCCTGCCTTCAAAATTAATAGTTTCTCAGTATTTATGTGGGCTTTTTTTTTTTCTTCTTTAGTAAAAATTAGATCTATTTTCCAGGGGAAATAAAAAGAAAAGAAGAAAAAGACTTTTAAGAATTTCTGCCAGGCATATAAAATGCCTCTTTGTTCTGCATTGTGCTACATTTTGCCTCTGTCAGACACACCATGGAGAATGTCAGTCGGCATTGGTGGGTTGTTTGGTGAGTACATTTTATTTTCAAAAATTGTTTTCTTCCTATTGAACCAAACAGCACTTGAAGCAGCTTGTTTTATTTTGTGTCAGACAGGCATTTGCTTCTGGGTGTATGAAAAGTGCAAATTAGCAACCAAACATCAGAAGAGAGAATGAGGGAAGTCCCCATTGGGTAGAGATGGGGTTTTTTTTCCCCTTATTTTTCTTTTTTTTTTTCCCTGGGATCTGAAAATGCAGACATACCCATTGGGGAAACAGGAGAGGGAAAAAATATTGCAAATAACATTCACACAAATGGTCTGATCCTGCTCCTGATGGAAGCCAGACTTTCTTCCTCAGAATGCACAGAGGTGTTACCTTTCTCTCCAAAGAGTGACAGGAATGAACCTAAGAATATTGGACTAGAAAAAAAACATATCCTGGATTTCCAAGCTTCTTCCCCAGCTGTGTCAGGAGCATGCTAAGATCCCTGCAACACATCTGAAAAATAATTAGGGTTTGGGGGTGTTTTTCTGCTCCCAGTACTTGTACTGCAGGGCTGCTCCAAAACTCTCTTCCTCTGATGTTTTATCAGCCTATTTCAAACTTCCATCATAAATCCACTCATGGGCATCTTACACCAGATTGTTCTTGGGCCAAAGCTGCTCTTGGATGTGAACAGTCTTTCTCTTTCTCTGGTGTGTTTGCATCCTGCTGTATTTATAGGGAAGAGCACACAGAGTAGCTCATGTAGGGCACAGTGGGACCATAAATTTCTATAAAATAATGTTTCATAAATGTTTCCACTAACCACCCCTTCTGACTAATCCAAAAGTCAAATCCATGAGGATTCTTGATTCCAGTGAAATTTCTTGTGCCCAACAAACACTGGAGCCTCTGGACTTCATATACAGCACCTCTAGATCAATATGAGAAGACAACATATACATCTCAGAACCAATGGAATGGTGTTGCCTGCAAGATCCTTGATATTTTAAATGCATTTCCAGCATTTCAAAAGCTCAATATAAGTAAACCAAATCAACAAAAAAATATTTATAGATCCACCTTCTAAATGCAGGCATCTGCAAACCTGAATGTTCTCCTTTGGGCCAACTCAAAGCACTTTACAGCCTCTGGAAAGGGACATGGTTGCCTGACCTGTATAAGATCCCTAATCTAGAATCAAATTAATCACAAATAGGAGTATATTTGTCCTCTTTTTCTGTAAAAGTGATATATATTGCTACCCCAAATTTAGATGTCTATATTATTTGTGATACTGGTCAGCTGAAGCCATCTGTCTCATACACATATTTTAATAATTTAGCTATTGTTGTCTTTTTGGTTTTGACTTCCCAATCTTTTCCTGCTGTTTCAGTTTCCAGATTCTACACTCATCTTCCTTTCCATATCTGCTTTTCTCTCCCTTTTTCTTTTTATCTCTGCCCTTCCTTGTTCCACCCTGTCTTTTTCTCTGTATCCCTCAAGTCAGCTGTATTCTTACAATGCATGAAAAAAGCAGATTTATCATTGTTTCCTCCCAACCTCATCCCCTTAATTGTTGCATTTTTTTCACTTACCTTGTTTCCTTTTGGTTTACAAGCTTTGATCTGAAACTCATCAGTCACTGGGGTGTTGAATTTGACTGGCTTTGGGTCAGGACCAGCAGCAAGGCTGGTATCAAAACATTTGTGTGCAAGAAACTCTTCAGCTTTAACCACTATGCTTTGGGAATCTATGAAAAAGGTTCACTGTGAAAGGTGTAGGAATACAGGTGAAGAAGTCCTGTGGAACAAAAATTTGTTTTGCCTAAGAGGTGGCAGGTATAAGACTGGTGAGCAGAATGCTTGTGGGAGATGTTAACAGAAAGATTTTTATAGCTCCACAGCATGCAGAAAAATTGCTTATGGGAGTAAATGAGAATGTCTGCGGCTGAAGATCACTTAAATCAGCAGAATTCCTTCAGTCATCTTATACCTTGGATATTCCACAGGTGTTGGAGTCAAAACTTGTCCAATGACACTGGCTTTCTAATCAGCTGGTTTTAAGATTTTAACCTTGGTTTTGATTACCTTCTTCAAAGAGTTCAGTACTGACTTCTTTGGGAAAGCTAACCTGAATCGTCAAAGAGCAAAGAAAATAAATTCAAACAGTTGTTTCCAATCTTCAAACTCAGAACACCCAACTACTGTCAGTACCTGGACAAACAGTCCAGGCTTGGCTTTCTACAAGTCAGAACTTTGATCAAAGACAGCTGACCCACCTCTGCTTGATGAAAGAAAATGGCTCTTTCAAAGATAATGAGCTACTGATTCAAATAACCTTAAAACAATCCAAATAAATATTTAAGAAATTACTTGTATAATTTAACATTTTCCCTAACTGTATCACTATTCACCTTTTTCCTGCAGTCCTGCAGACATCTAACCATCATCTCTGTGTGTGTGAGTGCTTAAAAATAACAGGTAAGGAAACTAGGAAATTGATTATTCTTTGAAGCTTCTGCAATGAGGTGGGAAAGCCATCCCAGCAATTCAAACATTAACTCTGGATTTAGGAAATGAGGAGAGTGCTCTCTGAGCTGCCAAAGGCTTGTGTGACATTGGAAATATCACTTTGCTCCAGATCACATTCTGTAACTCTGCCTACATATCAGTTAGAGCAGACTTTAAGCTTCTGGGCCTCAGAGGATTCTTGGTCTTGGCCTCTCAATCCAGGGAACACTTGAAATCATCTAGTGTGTCTGTGTTGGGACAGGTAATTCTCCTGGTGCTTAAATATCAGAGAACAAGGGAGGTTTTTTCCTTCAGGAAAGAGGAGCCAGGGTGACAGCAGGACCAGCAGAGACACCAGCTCCATCAACAGCAGTGGCATCCACTTGGGAGAGGTCAGCAGAGGAGTGGTGGTGATAACAGAGTTCAGTCAAGAGTCCAAATCAAGAGTCAAGGCTGCGGTGATAAAGAAGTTCTAAGATCAAGACACTCTCCACGTAACTCCATATCACAGAATCACAGGATCCTAGGTTGGGTCAGGTTGGAAGGATCACAGGGGCTCATCTGATCCAACCTCCCTGCTCTGGGTCATCCCAGAGCTCAGGGCACAGGATTGTGTCCAGACAGTTCTGGAATATCCCAGTGAGGAGACTCCAGCCCCTCTCTGGTCTCTGCTCAGGGCTCAGTCACTGCACAGTAAAGAAGTTCTGCCTCCTGTGCAGCTGCAACTTGCTGGGATCAGTCCCTGCCCGTTCCTCTGGTGCCATTGCTGGGCCCTGGAGCAGAGCCTGGGACTGCTCTGACCTCCCTGCACACAGGGACACACAGGGACACTCAGGGACACACAGGGACACTCAGGGACAGACAGGGACAGACAGGGACAGACAGGGACACTCAGGGACACTCAGGGACACGCAGGGACAGACAGGGACAGACAGGGACAGACAGGGACACTCTGGGACACTCAGGGACACTCAGGGACACTCAGGGACACACAGGGATACTCAGGGACACTCAGGGACAGACAGGGACAGACAGGGACACACAGGGACACTCAGGGACACTCAGGGACACACAGGGACAGACAGGGACACTCAGGGACACACAGAGACACACAGGGACACACAGGGACACTCTGGGACACACAGGGACAGACAGGGACACACCAGGGACACTCAGGGACACTCAGGGACACACCAGGGACAGACAGGGACACTCAGGGACACACAGGGACACACAGGGACACTCAGGGACAGACAGGGACACTCAAGGACAGATAGGGACACACAGGGACACTCTGGGACACACAGGGACACACAGGGACACTCAGGGACACTCAGGGATGAGGTTCCCTCTCAGGATCTCCTCTCAAGGCTAAACACCCCCAGCTCCCTCAGCCTTTCTTCTGCTCACACCAGGATTTGCAATATTTACTGCACCTAAAGCATCTTGCTCCAGACACAGGCTTTGAGGAAAACTACAAAAAGTTGTGAGGTACCTGTCAAGCACTATGACAAATCCTATGATGGCAAACACAGGACTGGCCTATTCATAAGGTTTGATTTGCTGCTAATTAGTTCAAGCATATCATATAATGTCATCAAACTAAATCTCATAATGGATTTAGTATTGCACCTGCTCCTTCCCTCCAGTCCTTCTGGAAAATTATAGTTTGTGTTCTATTAGGGGCATCACAACTTATTACCACTCATGGAGATGTACAGTCACAAAAATCATTCTGAGACTTTCTGTTTCCAGGGGTGTCTATTCAGAGCCTGGGCACTGAAGGAAGAAGTTTTTCTGTCCTAAAGCTGAGGTAAGTGAGAGAAGGCTGGGGTTCTTAGTTGTTACAAAGGTTTTAAGTTGTTGGTGACAAGAATGATTGGCATACCGCAGGAATTTTCACAGTAACAATTAATGAATGCATAACACAGGGTAAAAAGTTACAAAATCTCAAAATACAGAAAATATTAGTCTTTTAAAAGGAAAAATGCATTATTTGTCTCTGGAATTTGGGATCAGAGGGCACCCACAAAATATTTTTAATAGATTGAACACTTCCATAAATATGCCATGACAGAAATGAACATATTTATAATTATGTCAGTAAAGATTTTGCTGAGAAATGGAGGCCTGGAAAAGACATAAAGCAAAGGACATGCTACAAGGCATAAAAGCACCACAGATCATGAGATTAGGAGGAAAATTGTTTTGGAGAAAATTCTTCTGAACTTCCTTCTTGCAACAATCACCTTTGCAGTGCAGATTTAATGCAGGTCCATTTGGCTGTGCTCAGAACACCTGGGCTCATTGGGTCCACCCCTAAGGAAATTCCAAATGGGAGAATCCTTGCATGGTGTTGGTCAAAACTGAAATATTAGATGCACACTGGTGATTGTGGATAGGATCATCAAACAACTTCTCATAAATGTCAAAGAGATCAGAAATAAAGAAGGCTTTTATATGATTTCCAAATCTAATTCTTTTGAGGATGGGAAGTAGTTGTTAGTCCTTCCTACCTCCACACATACATGAGAGGAAAAAAGGATGATCTAATATGAAGCAGAACTGTTTTATCCTATCCACCTGGAAAATAGACATGAATGAGCATTCCCCCTGTTAAGTAGCATAAAAGACATTGGCTAGCAGAAGAAGGTAGAGATGCTGCTCTTCTGTGGAGTGACAGGAACTGTGACCTCATTAAGCTTTGCCCTCATAAAAGGAATTTAGGAGAGTTTAAGGAAACAACAGAAAGCACAGGTCAGTCCAAGTGGAGGAAAAAGCTTTGGAGCTGTATATTAGGCAGGAAAATCTTTTATAATGAGAGCATAGCTAAATTTTAACATCTGAAGGGAATATATCTCCATGGAGAGCTCCTATTCTCTGCATTCACTTTTTCATTATCATTTTATCCATTAGTGTAATTTCACTGTTATAGAAAATGAATGTCAGAAACCAGAATGCTTTGCTTTATTTGTACCCAAGCCAGTGCCAATCAATACCAGAAGTATTCCCTGTGCCCTGTCAATGCACTTCAACCCTACCTTGTTGAGAGTCCTTCTTAATTGACTCCAGTGAAGCAAATCCAATTTCCACTTCTCGCTCCTGGTACACATATGCTAAGACAGCTAAATTTAAACCATTTCTGCTCAGTGTTGTGGTGTCTGACACTTAGAACAGAATGAGATCACCTGGATTTGCTTTATATCTTATTTTTAAAACCATTTAATTGGAATGATTTTATGCCACTGTTTCTGGGTGATATTAAAGTAATATCCTAGAGGAAAAAGCCAAATACATTATTCTACCCCATCATTGACTCTCTCTGAAACCACCTTCTTTACTTTTACTGCTGGATCTGATTTATATCTGAGACATAAGTGTCAATAACTTGGTTTTGATGGGCAAAATACTGCCAGGAAAAATGGATATAGTTGAGAATTAGGCTATAAAGTGGGGTGTGAAGTATAATTCAAATGGGCTTCATGACACTTGTCCCTCATATGACACACATTCTTTTCATTTCCAATTTCATTGGAACAAGGGGGAAAAACGGTTTCCAATCTGTCCCACCTCATAAAAATAGACCTGTGTTTAATTCTCCAGGACCTAAAATTATCCTTTAGATATTGTCAACCAATCATCCAAGGAAAACGTTCATGGACAAAGTAATAGAGAAATCTTCTATGTACAGAGATGGTTAAAATATTGCTGCAGCTTCAGTTTTAATGACAGCACTCAAATATTAGTGCAAAATGCACTGATAGTACTGAGATCATCTGGCATATGCTTTCATACTTTTTAGTAAATGGTGTAGTTTGGTCCATGTGTTGCTGCAATTTATACATAAAAATGATTTCACAAAAACAAATAGCTGACAATATTCCTTATTTATATCCAGTGGAGGAACTGCATGCTTTTAAAGAGAGCATCCAGGAGCTACTTGGCCCTACAAGATTACAAAATTGAAAGAATGACCTTTATTGTGCATGGGTGCCTTGATTAGTGTTTGTAATTTTCTGCTGACCAGCAGCAGCACAGCCTGGGTCTACCCTGGCTTGGTTTAAATTGCTGGTTCTGCACCTGGAATTGGAAATTGGAATGAAGACAGCAGCAGTCCATGGGTTAGATGTGGTTCAGATCATCTTCTAAGTGAGTGTGGGACATTATCCTGGGCAGACTGAGAATTATAGCAAAGTAGAGCTGCTGACTTTATGAGATAAATTATTTTGGGGCCAAAGACTGTCAGCCTGCATCACACTGGGGAGCACTTGAGCCAGAACCTTCAGGGTTTCTGAGAGATTTGCCTCCTGAATATCAGGATCATTTTATGGTGATCAAGTAGGTACAGAAATCACAGAACAAGACAGAAGATCTCCTTGTGGATACAAAAATAGTTGCACTACAAAATCACAGAACTATCTGTTTTGGAAATGACCATTTGAGACCATTGAGTCCAACCTGTCACTGATCCCACTTTGTCACCCAGCCCAGAGCACTGAGTGCCACATCCAGGCATTCCTTGGGCACCTCCAGGGATGGGGACTCCAAACCTCCCTGAGCAGCCCATTCCAAGGCTTAACAACCCTTTCCATGATTAAATTCTTCTGGAAAAAATAATTTCATTTTGAAGAAAACTACTTTGCATTCCAAGCTGATATTATAAAATGGTAGAGTTTTTTTCTCCATGTAAATAAAGCCAAGGAAAGGAATTATTTGACTCCAACATGCATTGCTGAATCTCAGGATTAAAATCCACTAATGGATTTTACACTTTCTCAGACTCTTTAATTCTGGTCCCAGTGCAATTCTTTCTGTTGACATTCACCTTATCTGGAGCTTATCAAGGCTGCATCATCTTGGTGCATTTCTGAAAGTCTCACAAAGTGCATTTTGTGCAGGGCACAGCCATACTCACTGGTGTCTGTTTTCAGTGTCTACATTTGATAGCACTAAGGGAAGACAATTGTTATTTGTTTTGACAATCCTTAACTACTGCATCAGCTCTTTCTGGGAACCAGTTCACTCTCCATTAGAAGACCCCTTTAAATCAGATTAAAAAGGAAGCTGACAGAACTGCAGATGAAAAAAAATATGGTTTTTTTCTGCAATGTCTTTTCAGCACTTTAAATTTCAAAACCTACTGTGCCATTTTCAGCACTAGTAATGTAGATTCTTAGTCAATTCTGATTTTTAAGGCTCTATTTTTGTAGTAGACTGCATAATTTTTCCCCTAACTCATCTGTTATGATGCTAAATTTGGCATTGGTTCTTATTCCAGTTATGAAGTAGGTATTAAATAGGGATAGAAACATCTGATTGTGGTAGACTTTTGAAGATTTGTGTTATTTACTTAAACTACTCTGGAAATAATCAGCTCAAGAGTGGCTACAAAAAGTTGTGTAAATCTGTGTGGATACACTAAAGACAGAGAAGTTATTCTGTAGAAGCTGAGAATATGGTCCCTTGAGTCAATTGTGTGCCAGATATAGCTCCATGGGAATGAGTGGAAGCACACCAGAGATTAATTTAAACACATTTCCACAGCTAAATGGAAAACCCCCTACATTTGCCTGCTATAGCAGAGCTGAAAGTCACCATTCTTTGGAGGATCAGCTTGCAGGGTAAAGAAAAGGCTGCAGATTTGACCCTGAAGGATTTAGACCCAAGAATTTTTTTCAGATGTGCAAACCCTGCAGCATCACAGGATACAAATCAGCACAAGAAACTGGTCTTTTATCTTTTCCATTTTCAGATCCAAGTTAAAAATGTAGGATAAAATATAGAGCAACCTAGGTATTTTTCAAGATAGGTGATACTATGATTCTATGATCAAGCAAGATTATTTGTCCTCTAAAGATGATTTATTTTTCCTCCATCAGTTTGCCTTCCATTCATTCACTTTAGGTACATAAATGTACCTATCTTGTCCTTATTGCTACTGTTGTCATTGGCACTGAGAAGAGAGAGGATCCTTCAGAGCACAGTCAAATAATTTAGTATGTATTTACTGGAATAATCTGTTATAGAAGTAGAGCCCACAGAGGAACAGCTCCTTTATTTGGGCACTTAAATGGACATTATTAGGTAATGGAAATAATTCCCCAGAATAGCTTGATTTCTTTGCAGTTAAGTTAATGCAATGATAATTCTGTCTGCAAATAACTCAGAGAGAAAAAAAACAAGTGAGCTAATGGACTTTGTTCATTAAGATGATTAGAAACCAAACAAGGGCTGGGAAGTGAGAGAAGCTAATACCCAGAGCTGCAAGAATTAGCAGTAGAGAATTCTCCTGTACCCCAGTTTTCAGGCACTGAATTTTATTTTTTTAAGTAGTTTTCTTCAAGTGTTTTGGACTGTAATGGCACCTTTTTCCCTTAACTCATCTCCAGTGTGTCATGTCTCAGTTTTCATTCAAGCTGTCCCTCCAGCTGGCTCCTTGTCTTGTGATTTTACTCTTTTGGACAAATTGAAGCAAATTGCTCCCAGGACATATTCAAGAGTAGCAAAACCAAGCAGGTTTGATTTCTTCTTTTCTTTTTTTTTTATTTTTCTCCCAGGCTAAAACATGCTTCTTGACTACAGGTGCTGCTGGGTTGAGCTTGTTCCCAGTTCTGTGGCAGTTCTGAGCCTGGTCTCCCAAAAAACACATCAATTTTCCCAGGTGATACCACCAGGGGTCCTGTGTCTCTTAAAATATCACAAATATTTCATATGTACTTTCTTTTCATCACCAAGTTCCTATGGCTTAGAGCTGTGAGATCTTTTATAACCTTTCCAGCATATGGCCCTCAAAACCATTGCCTAAAGACATTCTCCCCTGTCCTATCCTTCAACAGGGTGTGCATGCTAACTCCTAAAAAACAGCAGTGTATTTGGTTCCTGTTCCTGGGTATCACCAGGCCCATTAAACCATATCATGGAGTGCCATTTCACAGGAGTGACTCCATCACTTCCCTGACCAGCCTGTTCCAATGCTTAACCACTCTTCCAATGAAGAATTTTTTATTATACAACCTGAACCTCCCCTGGCACAACTTCAGGCCATTTCCCCCAGTTCTATCACTGGTTTCCTGGAAAAAGAGGCCAACCCCCACTTCATTACAAGATCACTTTAGCTGAATTTGGCATCTGATGTCAGACAGCTTCTTATTCCTTTTAAAGAAATCTCATTTAATTGTACAGATTGCTATTGGAAATTTTTTTTCAAAAGATTTTTTAAAGTATTTCTGGTTTGACTGGAAATAATCAGTGTGACTCAGAGGTTTCTGAAACAGATATGGCTCAAAACACTGCAGTTGATAAAATAACTCCAACTTTTTCTGTCCTGTCTCTGCAAATTCTGGAAGGAAGAGGATGACTAGTGTGTGTGCTCTTAGCTTGGCTGTATGAATTATTTTTTTATGCGTGAATGTGGAAAAACACATGAATGAATAATTCCTTAAACATGAGGAGGATGGTGTGCAGAGCAGTGTGCAGTGCACATGACAGAGGACTCACTGCAGATCAGACAGGATAAATTTTGTACTAAAAGAAAGACAAATATAATCAAATGCATCATCTGTAATACCAGTAATTTTATGTATACTTATATATGTGTATGAAAATGGTTTTGCAGTTCAAAATCCATATGGTGTCAGCATGGTCATAAGGATCATTGATCTTACCGTTTTCAGTAAGTGAATAAAAAAATAGAAATTGCTTTTATGAAGATGAAATTATTCATATTTGTGCAAATCAGATGTTATATTAAATGGCTCTCATCATGCAGATGTCAGGCTGAAACTTTTAATTGAATTGTGAAGCAATCTTTCGCAGTGACTTGGGGAAAAGAATAATCATTAGTCATTACATCTTTTATTACAAAAAATCCCATCTCCCATCTTTTCTATCAGAGTCTCAAAAATATTAGAGGTAACTGGAGTCTGACCCACACAGTGTGAGTGGCAGGGAGAAAAATGATAATTATATACAGAATAGTAACAGTTCCAGGAGAGACATATGGCCCTGGTATTTCTTTCTGTTAGCTGGGAGCAGCAGCACTTTATGGTTCAGTGATCTGTTGGATAATCACAAAATAAAATAAAAGATATAATTTGTTACAGAGAATAACCCTCAATAATGCTGTTGAACTACAAAATGACTCCTCTGTAATCACTGGTTGTAACAAGATGTGAATGATCCCAGTGCCACACTGTGCCTCTGCCATCATGCCATCATTTACACTCCTAAATGAACACACATTCACTTCTGTATGGAGACACATTACTTGGGTCTCAGAAACAGCCCTGCCATAAATTCCACTTGTTATTTTATTCATATTTTCCCTCATGAGGAGAAATTATCCAGCAGAAAGCTTCTAGATTCTGGCAAAAAA
Organism: Oenanthe melanoleuca; assembly: GCF_029582105.1. Lineage (NCBI taxonomy): Eukaryota > Metazoa > Chordata > Aves > Passeriformes > Muscicapidae > Oenanthe > Oenanthe melanoleuca. Next base: position 4,073,565 of record NC_079336.1, read on the forward strand.
AAAAAAAAAAAACAAACAACAAACTAGCATTGCCAATGGCTCACTGGGATCCTCGGTGGTGTGCAGTGCAAATAAAATAAGCAATGGTCAGAGCTTGGTCTGTATAGAAACTGAAGATGGCTTAAGTGACATCCTGGCCACTGAGAATGGAAGTGCTCCTAAATATCTCTCTACAAATACTGAAATGCCTTTTCTTTCACTAAAATCAGGTATTTCCTTGAGTCAAAGAATCATTAAGGTTGGAAAAGACCTCTGGGATCACTGTGTCCAACTGTGAATACAAAGTGTGGATATTATCCCTTATTTTAGAAATCTGCCCTTTGGCCTGACTCTGCTTGTTTAAATGTGGCAGTTGGAAAAACACTTCATACTCACACAGAAAATGTTTCCTCTGCTTTAAATGTAAACAGATAAACTGGTTTGCTTGTAAGGTTGCCATCTGGATTATGAAAAAAATCAGCCTGCCAATAATTCATGTAATTAGAAAAGGAATTTAAGGCCCTTTACATTTATTCAGGTTGAAAATCCAAGTGGGAGGTCAGTCTAAAACCCTGGCTGAAGAGCACAGGGCTGTTCTCTGGCTCTGAAATGAACAATTGCCACCTATTAATAACCAAACTCTCCATGAATTTTACATCCCACTATATTCAAGCTGGGACTAAGTCCTGGACTAGATGAGTTCCTAAATCTTCTCAGGAAATGGGAAGCCAAGAGTGCCATGGACAATGGCAGCTCAACACTGGCTTCCAGTGCCTCTGCCAAGGGCCATGAAAATATTTAATGAACTGGAATACATGCAGAATATGTGTCCTGATCATACTTCTGAAGTTTGTGCAATTCAAACTGCTCATTGCTTTGATGTGAATAAATTTTGCCCTCTTTTATTAAAACACCAAACAAGATTCTCAAACGGAATTAACCCAAATTTTGGGTTCCCTTTTATGCATTGAAAAAAAAGAACATTGATTTTCAAAAGTAGAGTTTTCTTAAGGATCAAGGGTATAATTTCTCAGATATCAGATCTTGAGTTTGGAATGTTTGACTCTGAAGATGAAAAAAATCTAACAACTGTGAAAACTAAAGGTGGCAGGATTTTAAAGATAAAATGTTATTTAATACTTCAAGAAACTTAGCTAGACTGCTTATGCTGAAATTTTACTGTGTTGACATTACTGAGGTTTTGTTCTGGAAGCTTAATTTACACATTTATCACAAGTTATATGAGCTAGATTTGTTTGAGGGGCATATTTTTTGCATTGCCTTTTCAAAGCTTTTGCACCAGAAAATGCTGAATTTTGAATCTCCAAACCTCCAGATTTTTGGGTAGACTTTTGTTTTTCAACTTATAGTAATGAAATGTATTTTTTTCTTATAATGCTTGAGATTGTAAAAAATACAGTAAAAACTATGAAAGTTTTATTTTGTTCTTGTTTTGCAGCCATTTATTTCAATGCAATAGCATGATTTCATTTAACAGCAATATTTCAGAATAAAGATTGTTAAATACAGCTATCTTGATATTGAAAACTTTTAAATATTTGTGAATATTAAGTAATTTTAATCATCTTTTTTTCTGAGATTTCCCTCTTCAAAAATCTTTATCTGATTTTTTTCTGATTTTTTTCAAGAAATATGTTTGAATTTATTAAACTTACACACAGACACAAAATACTCTTGACCTCTCATGTATGTTTGACTTGATGTTCAGGGAACTGCAACAGCACCTCTGATAACTGGAACCAATCACTCTTTTCCATCTCTGTGCCACAGCAACCAGAATATTTAGCCCAAAAGAGAGGAAATTGTGTCAATGAGCTTGAAATACTGTGATGATGAAAAAATATAAAATTACCACAGAATTAAAACTACTGCTCAAAAATCTACTACCTCAAAATCATTCCATGCAATATATTTTCCGAAGTTCCATCCAAAGGGAGTGCCCACGACCCAACAGAGGTTTCAGAGATATTTCCTTTCATACCTTGCTTAAAGTCTCCATTAAGCACTACAATGATAACCCTGATTTTTATTGACTTCTTGATTAGCCATTCACACTGTTTCTTGTCTTTTATTTGCTTTTTATAGAGTAAATCTGGATGAGAAACAGCAGAAATACTTTGTCTTGAGTGTGGTGTTTGAATCCTGTGTGAATATCTGCAACTCTCCTGGATCTTCCCCCTGCAACCTATTGAATCTTTATCCTCACTATCATTGTAACCAAGGTTTCAATGGTAATAATTCAGAGTTATAATTCTAGACCTTTGGCAGACATTTCAAAAATGCCATAGTAACATGGGGGTCTCAACAGCTCCCCAAATTCTCTTAATTTCACCTACATTTATTGCTCTTTGGTGGCAAAGATATTGTGTTTTCTACATTCCTGTATTACTGCTGGGTATGATGGGAAAATCCCCTTGCTAACATCTATTATAAACACAGTCTAAGTATTGAGAACTTTCCTGCATATCTGTATATTTAGATAAATGCATAAAATTTGTGATCTTATATGTCTTAGCCTTAATGATTCTATAATTCTATTTTTTTTCACACATAAACATGTATGAATATTGATGGCAATCAATACAAACATTTAAACACAAGCATGTGCATCTCCACAACATATAAAATGATAACTGTATTTGTCATTTCAGGACTCCACAATTTTCATAAAATGGATCCTAAGTCTACAGAAGCACTAAAATGTTCTTAAGTTGTTTAGAATTTCTTTCTTGCTTCTAAATTTAAAACTAGGCTTTTGGGGCACAGGCTGTACTTTCTCTGGGGGTGTAATTGTCATGTACATATTAATATATGCAAATAAAATTGGAGTTTCAACAGCCACTATTCCTCCAAAGGTTAGATTCTCTAATTAGAGCCAAGCAATTAGTTCTGAAAAGTTTCCTTTTTTTTTTTTTTCAGAAGCCTTGAATTTCCTTAGTAGTGAAATTACATCTCAGTCCTTCCTTTTTGTTTCAAGATATGAAATAATTACAACTGTACCTTCATTTCATCTTGCCCACTAATTGCCCCCTTTTAACACAGAGCATTTCAAATGGTGCCTCTTTGAGGTTTTTTAGCTGTATGTGAGGATAGGTGCAATGTTAGAGCAAGTTGAACTGTTCTTTGTCATTCTGACACCTTAAATCCCATGTTGCTGACTGATGTGACTGGGGAACCAGCAATAACTGAGTCTTCAGGCTTAATCTTCCCCCCCTCCTTTTTTTTTTTTTTTGTTAAATTAAAATAAATCTCAGTTTGATGTAGGAATAGCATGACCCACTGAGTGCACTCAAAGATGAATGAATAGTTGAACTTTTTTTCTTCCTTTACAATGAGATCTTAAATTTTAAAATCAACAATATTTGACCCTAGCACGACTTTTTGATTCTTTCTTGTAAATGGAAGAATCAACAATGATCAAATGAAAAAGGTCAGACCGTGAGAACAGCAAAGCAGTTCATGTAACTTTGAATGATTCATGGGACATGATCATTTGTATCATAAAAAAGAGTAAACAAATCAATGTAACATGCCTGTCAGTTTGTTGTCTGAGACAAACACCCACATCCACAACATGTAACTGGAGGCAAAAGGAGCCTATTCTCCCAACAGCTCCCTAGAGGGAGGCACAGACAGCTCCAGAGGGTAATTCAGCACCCCCAAGACACATTTCCCTCCAGTGTGCTCATCTCTCTTTCTCCACTGATTATTTGGGGAGCTCAGGTGAGCAAGCTTGTAATGTATATCCCTCAACCAAGTGCCTAAAAATCCCAAATACCCCAGAAAGGGAGAGAAGACCAGGAAATTCCCTGTGTGGCACTTAGGACCAAAAATAGCTGCAAGATTTGCATTTGCAGAAAATGGTGGGCAATAAATGGGGACTTAAATCCACTCTCTCAGCTCACAGGTGTCCCATGCACAGAGTGGCTGAGCCACCAGAGTTCACCCTGCTACCTGTCCCCCATTTCATTCCATAAAGAGGGATATAAATACTTATCCAAACACGGTAGGGAAAAAAAAAAACAAACAAAAACAAAAACCAGAGGTGAAGAAGCCCAGAGAGAGCTGCAAGAGGGTTGATGTAATGAAGATGTGACATATACAGGCAAATATGCCAAGGACTTGCCAGGTTGCACTTGCCCAGAAAGAGAACCCAGATGTCTCCAAAAATCCCAAGCAGCAGCAGAAGGAAGTGACCTGGGGGAGGTGGGAAGAGGAAGGTGGGACCCCATGAGGAATAGAAAGGATGAGTGCACAGGGAGAGAGTCCAGTGTTGCCAAAATGTCTCATGGCTTCTGTTCAGAGATATGATGACACTCAGAAAGGGCTGGAGCAGAATTTTGCAATTAGCCTTTTTCCACTCCTGTTTTTCCTTAGGGGAAGGAGGAGAATGGGAGGAAATAAAGGGAAGGTAATAAAAACCAACCTGTTCTTTTTAGTTTATGCACCAGCCCGTGCTTAGGGCTGTGCCTTAAGGCACAATATAGCCCATACTGATTATTATAACAATTTTAAGCTTATTCCCACTTCCAGAAAATTGGTACACTTATGCATGTGCATACATATTAGACATGATAGTAGCTGGTTTTTTTTTCAAGAAACAAAGATAAATAGATACTGCAAGCACCATCACACCCTTATCACCCCATAACCAAACAAAGGTGGCAGTGTCAGCCTCAGCCAGGACCATACATCCATTTACCTGCCCACCTGTGTAGTATAGGCTCTGCCTTAGGTAATGACTGATGTTCACAATCTAAAGCCTCACTACCTTGAAAGTGAAGTTGATCATTTGGTAAATAAGCAGGGGAAAAAAAAAAGCTGATGCCTTTAGAGGGTCTATAAATATAGATACAAAATTATTTCTATTCTTACTTTTTTCTTTAATGAAACAAAATATAAGATTTTTTGGTGGATTATAATTTTCTCATTCATAGCAGCATTCATTTGCTGGTCCTATAGAGAAAAATACCAAGAAAACAGTCCTTCAACGTATTTTTGCTGACATTTCCAGCTGTAATGAGAGGGGAAATACTCTGGTTTTCATAGAATCATAAAATAGCTTGGGTCAGAAGGGACCTTAAACCTCATCTCATTCCACCCATGGCCTTGGGCAGGGACACCTTCCACTATGCCAGGGTTGCTCCAAGCCCTGTCCAGCCTGGCCTTGGGCACTTCCAGGGATGGGACAGTCACAGTTTCTCTGGGCACCCTGTGCCAAGGCCTCACCACCCTCACAGGGAAGGATTTCTTCCTGATACTCCTAATATTTAACTGATTTAAACTTAACTTTGCACTGCCATTTATTGGCATATACCAAAATCCAGGGTACAACCAGAATAAATATCTTTCTCTGAGATATACCTTCAGCAAAGCTTTGAACTCTTTTTCCCCCAAGCAGGTGACTTCATGAGAGAGGCTGCTGCTGCAGGTCATTGCTTTCTAAAGGACAGGAAATATATTTGGAAATCCATCACCACCTGACAAAGCACTGACAAATATCTTTGGCTACAGTACTGATTTGGGGACTCTGCTGTTTGGGCACCTCCCTATAAAAATGAGAATAAATGCTACTCTGCAAGCCAAGGATATGCAAGTAGAAACTATCTCAAAGTCATGCATGGGTGTACTTCCAAAAGCCAGGATTTGAAGCATCTTCCTGAAGCAATAGGTCCTACCTCTTCCTTGGATTGAAGCCATGAGGAGCTCTTCTACAACCATGGTACGACTTCTCAGTATCTTGTCTTTTTCTTGCCTTTTGTAAGGTTGAACAGTGTTCAAACTCCAATATTGTCTACCAGAATGCTTTGTCTAACTTGGGAAAGAATGTATTAACATCCCACCTCCTTACAAAGGTTCTCAATCCCTAATCCCCAGCTCCCTGCACATGAAACACTCTCAGCTGACAGAACCCCCAAAACTACGTTGCGTCAACCACGAGCCCTCTGACGCCAGCTGGGAGCAGGGAATGGATGGCACAGCCTCCTGAGATCTGTCCCAGACTTGTTTTTCTACAACTCTATGAAAGAAGCAGCAGGAGATGGGTTCATTCAGTTTGGCCACATGGGATCTTCCCTCACCAGGTTTCCGTGGAGCCAAGGTGCAGAGTAAAGCTGTCATCCCTGTGGGTGATACTCGGGGGGCAGGGACAAGGCAAACACCATCTGCTCTTTCTCCTTGGCACTGCATCTTCACAGGCTCTGGGAGGTGCATTCGTACCTCCAGGAGGAGTTAAATCAAGATCTCACTCATCAAAGATATTGTAATAGTCGGCCAGAAATCTAATATAAATGTCAAGCAGTTGTTCTCTGAAATATCATAGGCGTTGTTTGCCATATTGCTGCCTTTACCCTTCTCATGTGAATTTAGTTAGAACTGGTAATAAAGTGCTCCAAAAGAACATGGGAGAATGCTGACTGGACAAAATGAAACTTTCTTCAAGAACACTAAAATTTTGTCGAAATTTTCAGGGTAAAGGAATCAAATGTTTGATTTCATAGAAGAAAAACAATGTCTGGGTTCTTCACTTCCACTCTCATGTATTATAATTATAATGCAAACATATATATGAAAAAAATGTAGTATAAAAGACAAAAAACCAGGATCAGCATGAAAAGCTCAGAAATTCTCTGGACACATGGTTTAAAATGTTTTGTTGTAAATTCTAACATGATTAAAAGAATAGCAAATTTTGTCCAGAAGCTGATGAAACTCTATATTTACACTGAAAGTCTGAAGAAGTGAAGTCTGGCTGTGAAGCTGATCTCCATTTTTCTCAGTGTTGAGCTTGATAAATCCTCCTAAAACTTTCTAAAAATTTCACATCCAGAGTCTGGATGCACAAGATAGGACTTGAAACCCAAACCCCCTATTTGTCTATTCAAGTGAATGGCTGCCACATTTTGGAAAAGATTATGCTATCATGGTGTTTCTCAGCTCATTTAAACATTTCTGAAGCTTCTTGAATTCCACTTTTGTGCACGCTCAGAGATGTTCCTGTGGGATTGCTTTGATACCAGCGACATCCCCTGAGGCAGTTGAACTGGCAGATGTTTTCAGATTACCAGTTTACCAGTTCAGACAGACACTTCATTAAGTAGAGATACAGACACATTCTATTGAGAAGAGTGACAATGTCTGTCTTTCATATTATAATCCAATGGTTAGAGCATAGTCACACATGGGAAAGAAGGCCATTCTCCTTCTCAAGGACAGGTTCATTTTCTTTCCACTCACAAGAGAAGCCACAGCATCTGGTGGGTACAAGCTGCTGCTGCCTGAGTTCTTTTTGTTTTTGATGGTGACTTTTCCAGTGATGTTTGGTGTAAAGACAAAAACATCAAGATCTCTTAGTATGCTCTTGTTGAAGAGCAGCAAAGCTGCATGGCTGACCTCTAGCCAAGAGGGAAGAAACACAAGATTCCTACTTGGAAAGCAGCACGACCTCCAGCACTTTATGGTGTAAAGGTGGGTGAAAGCATCTCTATGCATTAAAAGAAACTGTCTTTCTGCACTATCTTTCCAAACCCTGAAAAAAGTGGAGAAGACTTTGGACTGTAAAGGAACATCTTTGACTCCAGCTCTGACCAGTTGCCAATCTCTGGAGACCAGCAGGATCTCAGAGATATCCCTGCACAACCAAGGGATCATAGTTATGTCTGGGTTTTCATGCCTGAGGTGCACGATGCTCCTCAGACAATAAACAGGGAACCTCAGCAGGCAGGACACAGTTCTGGAGTGTTTCACACTCAGTCCCAGCAAGGTAGATGTGCATTCTCCAGGTGCCTTCAGCTGCTGAATCCTCCGCTCACATACCTGTAGGAAATCCATCAGATTGGTTGCCTGACTCCAAATTTAACCTCCGTGCTATCTCAGAGTGCATCACTTTCCATGGTGGGTACATTTAGGGATGTGGAGCTGTTTCTCCAGCCAGGATGTTCATATTCCATGGTACTGGAAACTTCAGTAGAGCTTCTCTCCTCATTTACATTGCATTGTAGGAGTTTAAATCCTCTTTGAAGGAGTGAGGCAAGAGAAAGGATTTGGAAGATAAGAGAACGGACAAGAGACTATAGCAGCCCTTTCATTATTTAGATTTGAAGTGTATGTGAGATCAGAGTTCAGTAGAGTCAAAATACAGTCATAGTTTTTGGATGAATCCACCTATGAATTGCGAATCACACAGAGAAATTTTCCCCTCAAGTGACTGAGGGGAAGACTTAAGGGGTCTGATATTAAACTGGGGTAAATTATCTTAGTTTCCCTGACACCAACGAAGCCTTGACAGTTTACACATGCTGCTCACAGATGTCAGTCGCTTGCAAACACTGCTATTGTAAGCCAAATTTTAACGGGTGACCTATTGATTAAAGGCTTATGTGTTTCTACTGTCCTGTTCCTAATCCCTCTATGAAAACTGTTTTGAAGAGAGTACTTTTTGAAGCATGCAATGTTAGCTCCCAATAAAAAGAAGGCCAGCCTTTAAAAAGGAGCTCTTAGTGATGTGGCAAAGATTTCTACATTCAGCAATTTTGCTTGATTAAACCTCTTTGAGCCTTACCATAAGTTACAGTAGATCATGACAGCAACATTGGTGACTAGCTTGGAAATTGTGTCAGATCTTTGAGCAGAAAGCTCCTGAATTGGTTTCACTCCTATTAAACTAACGGATTGGGCTTTGTGTCTGCAGGAGACGTTTTGTTGTTGCGTGGTGCGGGACCCCTGCTGGGCCATTCTGTGCCCTTTTATTGTTTACAGTTTACATGTTGGTCCTGGGCTGTCAGATGGAAGCACGGGGTGGGTCAGGCTGCATTGTCATGCAAATGTCACCCACATTTACATATTACCCCGGACTAATATTCATTGTGATGTCTCAATAAGGTTGCCTTTGATGGATAATAATTTTTCCAAGACTACAGTCTTCTTTGAAAGTGCAAATTAAACAGAAGCCCCATTAATAGGATTTCAATAGTCTTTAAATGCTGTCAACTGTTCAACTGCACTGTGGTGTTTCAGGGTCAGGTTCTTCCATCCGAACTTGTGGTGGTGATTAGTGACTGCCCTGCAAATAACCTATTTACAGATAAATAAACTATTAGTCAGCCCAGGTGTTACAACCTGATATCACTGCAAACAAACACTGGTGAAGGTTTTTTGTTGTTTTTTTTTTTTTTCAGTTAGTATAAGCACGTAGTTCAAGAAATAAGAACCAAGACCTGCAGTGTCTCACAAAAAGTTCAATCAATATTTTAAGAGCAATGCACTGCAAAGAACAGGATAGTGGAACTTTCTGAAGGAAGGCTGCTGAAGAACATGATATTCAGTTGTCTCCACACCAGTGAAATGCCAATATCCATCCTTTCAGAGACCTATTAGAGATGTAGAAGTGCTCTGCCTTAACAGTCCCTTCAAGACTATAAGAGCAAGAGAAACAAGGAAGGCTTCAGCAGAAACACAACCTCTCTTCAGTGCCTTCTCCTTCATCAGGAACTCTGCCCTTCATCCAGACTCCAGACCTTAAGGATGTTCTTAGTTTTATGTCCTTTTGTCTACTTTCTGCAGTTCCCTGAAATTCCTGACATCTGGGCTTCCACTCCTACTCAAGACAATTAGCTAGACTTCTAAGAAGGAGTAAATTTAGGGGTTTTTGTAGCTGCTGAGAATACATGTTCTTGGCCACTGTGTCTGAAGTAAGACTGTCAAATTTTTATCCAGAAAAATAATTGCTTTTACTGTACTATACAGTCAGTCCAGTAGCTGTAAAGGAAAGATAATGTCTTGAATATCTACTGGCTTCTGCAGAGTATATGGACAGGAAAGATATCTTTAAAGTGAAAGATCCATTTCACCTGGGCCAAATACAAAATAATGGATGGAAACCTCTAACAAATGTCCTCAATTCTCAAATTCCATCTAAAGAAAATTATCATGTGAGAAGAGAGGATGTCTCTAAGGATGTTCCTCATACAGGGTACATGCTAACATTTGTCTGACCCAAATAAATGCCTGCAAATTATACTTTTATATATTCTGATTATAAAAAAAGACAAAAATAACTGAGAATAAGCAATCACTAAGAGATTCTCTTATTTATCCTGATTGTTTGCTTCCTGTTTGATTAGATATCTACCAAGGGGTCCCAAGTCACTGTGGTTCACATGAGATATGGATCTAAGAGGAGAGGAGGACTTGCCCTAGGATACCCTTAAAGACCTTCAGCCTGGTAGATGAATAACTGCTTATAACAGTGGATTCTATATTTCTTCCATGAAGCCAGATCCTTCACAGAATTCTTCTGCAGATGTAGATCATCCCCAGATATCATATAAGAATTTGCAGCCTGTGTCAATCACTTGTCCAGGATCTTCAGCTCTAGAAGTGTGCTGGACCCTTGGGAGAGTCCTGTGAAGAAACAACTCTGTCCAGCTGATTTATTTCCCATCAAGACCCAATGACTTTTAACTTCCCAATGCCTATGTTCCAATTTCTCTGTTTATGGGATAATGTGGATTCTTTCCCATTTAGAAGATAAACATCTAACATTGCACCTAAACCAAATATTTCATATCACTCCTAGGCCAGTGAGAGACAGGCAGTTCATTTCACCTACATCAACATGAGACAAATTATTTTCTGATAGTGTTAATCTCTCTTATCTGACAAAAAACTTAACTATCAGATGGCAAACGTCTGTGATTAACTAACATATATCAGTCTATGTTATAATATTTCTAGGTAGGGTTATTCTCCTACTTACATGCTTACCCTGGGAAAGAGGTAATCCCTGTTTCTTTGCCCTTTTCTTCTAGAAATTATCTATTATCTGAGAGAATCATATTATGTTTCCTGAGAGCTAAATGAGATGAGTGCCCTGTCTCCAGTGCAGCAGAGAGAGACAGATTTCTCTGAGAGGATTAAGGATGTGACATGTGCTCCTTCTCCCCATGCAGCAACAGTGACTGTCTGCATCATGAAATCCTGCCTTTGTGGAAGAGAAGGTTGAAGTTATTCTGGATTTGTAAAGCATGAAGATTTTGGCTATTAATAGTTAGGTGGAGGAACAGAGAATTCTGGGTACAAAAAACTGGTGAAAAACCCAAGCAAAACACACAGCCTTTGATATAGCTTTATCAATTATAACGTTAACTTATTATTTTCCTTGGCTTCATTAATCCATAACTAATTTGAGTGGGTACCAAGCTTGTTCTCTCTCATTCCCAATTAACCCAGTGGCAATTATTACTGGCTTTAGTCTTTAATATCTAAGAACTCTCTTTACCTCTTGAAAGAAGCTTTTGAAATCTGAAAATGCCAAACCAGCTAATGTTTTATTTAAGCCTAGAAAATGAACTTTAGGTTATTCCCCTTTGCCATAGGTTAACTAATTATTTATGAAAAAGGGAATGAGAGAAAGGAGAGAAAAGAGAAGAAAGGAAGATTAATATCCCAAACCCTTTTGGTTGGGCACTCCTAACTTATATGTGGAAAAGTTTGTTTCCTGTGTCAGAGCATTCAATGTACTCTCAACAATTGTTGTTCTTAATTTTTGGTCAATATTCTATATCTATATTAATAAATTTAAATATATCCTAATGAAAGTAACTTTCTCTGGCCCAAGAAGTGTCCATAATGGCCTGGCCATGTCCCTGCTATTGAAATAAAACAAAGTGATTTGCTGTAAAATGTTAGTGGGAATGGTTCTTCATCCATTACAAATCCTAGGACTCTGGGGGAAATTCTAGGTCATTGCCACTTGGTAGTCCAGGAGAAAACTGTTCCAGATCAGTGCTAACAGATTGTGTACCAACAATCAAGTTGCAGTGCTAGTAAAATCATGTATCTGATACTGGTGAAACAGCAAATTAAGAATTATGCTTTGATTTCTCTGAGGACACTGGTGAAATTCCCATTGACTTGATAAGTTGAGTTCAGCTCTTGAATTTCTTCCTGAGGTGCAATAATGTTTTACAACACAAGCAATGTAATTGAAACAAATAGTACATTTGTGATCTAAGTCTGCACCCAAACAGGCCCAGGGTGTCCAGGCAGGAATGGGGAGAAGGAAGTCAGTTTTTTACATTCAGTCCAGACAAAACATCACTTACATGCTAAGGGAAGACACAGATAGAATTTCCTGAAGGAAGGGAAGACATATTTATTTGGGCTCATATACAGTGGAAAAATTCAATTTCATATTTATTTGGATCTAATCTCTTTTTTTAATTTTTTTTCTTTTTTTTCTCACACAATGTTTTAAAGGCAAGAAGATTGTTGATTTTTGTTTTGGGGATACCATGAGAAAATAATAATGAAAACAGTTAAAGCAGAGAGAAGAGTGTTGCTCTAGCAAAGGAAAGAAAAACATCACAAACATGAGGCAGAAACCCATTTAATTTGTATTCTTCCACTGCAATGAAAATTAAAAGCAGTCAAGGTATAGAAGCAAACATCATATCAGAAGAGAAGTTGCTAAAAAAACTGAGGAATCTTTGAGGAAGATAGAGGAACGCCCTTTATTTTCTTGCTCACACTCTAACTGCAAAAGTTGATAGTAAAAAGCTAATCACCTCATTTAAACTGGGGATATCTTTAACTCTATTTTATTAAATAATGCCAGAAAACTGTGCAGTCTGGATGACTGGAATGATCTCTCACCACCTCTTATTGCGACCTCCATGACTCCACTTGGTGCTGTTGCAATCTAAGCTCTGCTTGCCCAAGACATTTTTGTCTTTGGTTGCTTCTTGCCATCAGCTGAAGATTAATGTCCCCCAGTCCTGCTGCTAGGAGACAGTTTCTCGCTGTATCCCAATCCATGTCACAGCAAAGGAACCCAAATGAGCTAAAAAGCATTATTGCTATGATTTACACGGAGAACAACCTGCGCTGGTTCCACATGGAAGGGCAGAGGGTTGGGGCCACCTGAGGGAACAGGAGGGCTGGCCTGGCTGTGGGGGCTTCCCTGTGAGCTGAAGGGACCAATCAGACTGCTGGTTTAGTAGGTGACAGCCCAAGAAACCTATTGAAAAGTTATTTCGCTTTCACAAATCATATTGGAAAAAGCTATGTGGCCTATTTTTGTCTTCCAGCTGGAGAGGCGAGCGGCAGCTTGCGGGGCTTTGGCCTCAGCACCGGGCCCCCAGCCCCGGCTCTGCGGGGCCTGGCCCGGCACCCTGGCCCAGCTCTGTGGGGAGCCCCTGGCCCAGCTCTGTGGGGAGCCCCTGGCCCGGCCCTGTGGGGAACACCTGGCCCGGCCCAGCCCGGCCTAGCTCTGTGGGGAACCCCTGGCCCGGCACCCTGGCCCAGCTCTGTGGGGAGACCCTGGCCCGGCCCGGCCCGGCCCAGCTCTGTGGGGAACCCCTGGCCCGGCCCGGCCCTGTGGGGAGCCCCTGGCCCGGCCCGGCTCTGTGGGGAACCCCTGGCCCGGCCCGGCCCTGTGGGGAGCCCCTGGCCCGGCCCGGCTCTGTGGGGAACCCCTGGCCCGGCCCGGCCCGGCCCAGCTCTGTGGGGAACCCCTGGCCCGGCCCGGCCCTGTGGGGAGCCCCTGGCCCGGCCCGGCTCTGTGGGGAACCCCTGGCCCGGCCCGGCCCGGCCCAGCTCTGTGGGGAGTCCCTGGCCCGGCCCAGCTCTGTGGGGAGCCCCTGGCCCGGCCCAGCTCTGTGGGGAACCCCTGGCCCGGCCCGGCTCTGTGGGGAGCCCCTGGCCCGGCCCGGCCCGGCCCAGCTCTGCGGGGCCCAGCTCGGCTCAGCCCGGCCCGGCTCGGCTAGGCTCCCCAGCTCCATGCGGCTCCCGGCTCGCCTTGGCTCTGCTCAGCTCAGCTCCCCTCTCCACACAGCATGGCTGAGCAGGAGGATGAGGGAGCCACCAAAGGCTCTCCCTTTCCCCCACCCCAGTGCTGAGAAGAGAGGCCCCAGATGATCCACATGGCTCAGAGTTTTTCCAGCAATGGCCTGGCCCAGCTTCTTCACGATCTGGATGGAAATTTAACCCTTTTAATATCTGGATAAGACTCTAGATCTCCCGAGCTCCCTGAAATGAGATGAATGAAGCAGAAGTATACTGAAGCCAGTGAAATGAAAGCTAAGTTTTCCAGATGAGAAGAGATTGAAAAGATGCAACTAATGAGAAGCTGAAAACCTTTTTTGGGGCTATAAGGGGACAGTGACTACACTAAAATTCCTTTAAACTGGCGAATATACTTGGGGAGGTAAAGTGCTTTGAAAGAAGACGTTTTTACTTTGAGGAAATGGGGGTTCTCTGTTTTTAGGACTGGAAATATGGACACAGACATTTAATAGAAAAAGAGATGAAGAGAATTTTGTCTTTCAGCAGCTTGCCTTTAAAAGTCGTACCCCAAGTGTGTAACATAACCCACAGCACAGCTCTAGAGGGACTGTGGAGATGGGAGGAAATTCATAGTTTGCAGTTATTCCCCGGGCGGACATGAATTGTGAAGGTGAAGACACCCCCTAAGCCTAAACCAAAAAAGAAACTTTTCTCTCTAGAGTGAACTGAAATGATTATTTAAGTGGATAACTGATTAAAGTGTTTTCTCTATGTTGTTGTTAAGAAATGTGGAATGAAGGAGGGGGGAGGAGGGAATAATCTGGAAATCTTATTCTGAATTTTTTTTTTTTTTGTCTTATTAATAAGTTTCTTCTTACACCCTTTTAAGTTTTTAGCCTGCCTCGCCTCTGCTCCTAAATCCTATCTCTAAAGGAAACCAAATATATTAAAATTGGCAAACCCAAGTCACTCTGTAACAACTGGAAGCAGGTGAAGAATATTCACACATCTTTTCACTACATGTGAAGGAGAATTAACCTCCAGCAAGGATCAATGACAGAGCAGCCTGTAAGTGACAGGGATTAAAATTGCAGTTATTACACATAAAGTGTTCACAAATGTAGTGTCTAAATATGAGTCTGTGGTTTGCAAAGATTTAGTTTTCCTCCCCTAGGATCACAGCCATTTCCATGGATAAGTGCAAAGAGATATGAAAATAGGAATAATGTGATGCAAGAAGAAAATTGATTCGAAAGTATAGAAGTTTATCAATATTTAATAACCACTCTAAAGGAAAAAATAAGCACAAAACTTTTTGATTTAACCTTTTAACAATTTCCATTGCATTCAGCAGTACATGCACTGTAGAAAAACAACAGAAAAATATTTGAAGAAGCAGAAATGTCTCAAGCATGAGAGGTTTTGTGATAGAAATGAAGATCCATGGAAACAACCATTTCATTAAGCTAAATTGTAGCAAATTCTGTCAGCTCCAGTGCTGCCTGGCTGTGGGCCATCAATAAATCCTTAAGAACTGAGAAGTAGTAAGGATATGAGCAAAAATGGATTTTCAGCTCCATACAAACATCATCTTTTTTCTCAGTTTCTTCTTCCTCTTAAGGTGATGCTAGGTGGGGACAGATAACTTTGTTCCAGTCTCTCTGTCATGGACAGAGACACCTTTCACTAAGACCAGGTTGCTCACAGCTCTGTCCAGCCTGGCCTTGAAGATATCCAGGGATAGGACATCCCCAACTTCTCTGGGCATCCTGTTCCTGGGCATCCCTGCCCTCACAGTAAAGAACTTTTTTTCTGATACCAAATCTAAACCTACCCTCTCACAGTTTGAAGTCATTCTCTCTTGTATTGTCACTCTTGTAGAAAGTCTCTTTCCCTCTTTTTTCCAGCTCCCTTCAGGCACTGGAAGGCCACAGTTAGGGCACCCCAAAGCCTTCTCTTCTCCAGGCTGAAAAATCCCAATTCTCTCTGCCTTTCCTCATAGCAGAGCTGCTCCATCCCCCTGATCAACTTGGTGCCTCCTCTGAGCTCTGTCTAGGATCTCCCTCTCCTTCCTGTGGTGGGAACTCCAGAGCTGGAGGCAGGTGGGGTCTCACTGGAGCGAACTGTGTTTATACATTATATATATGTATATATATATACACACACACATTCTAAATGCACACTAGGTAGAGTCCATCCCCCCTTGCAATTTAGCTGTATATATTCCCTGAGAAAGAAAAGCAATCCATAGCATTGGGAAAAAGCCAACGCCTTGTTTTCTGAATAAGCTTAGATGGCAATTTCAAAACTTGCATTGAATTTTTGCTCAGAAAACAAGCTTTTTCTGTCAGGAGAACAGAATTATCAGGGAATATAGGTCAAAACAAATTTTTTATTTTTTTTCATTTTTCTCTTTTTGAAGTATGAAATGTATTTTGGGAAGATCTCTGTGAACTATCAATGTCATGAGGACAGAGGGACAAGCAGGGAGCCCAGCAAAGCCTCTTCAGAGAGAGCTTCAAAGCAATGTGTTCCCTCCCTAGAGCAGCATTCTGAACCAGTCCCTTCGTGTGCTGCTCCCACTTACTAGGTCTAAACTGTGTTTGAGGCTCAGAGACCCAGCAGAACCATGTGGACATGCTACAGGCATCCTGGAGGCAGCAATCCACAACATTAGAGCTGGGTCAGACAGCAGGCTCTGTCTGACGTGCCTTCCTGCCTTACACCCTCAGGCAAACCTCTGAAATTTCTCTCCCAGGGTTTTAGGCACCTGAACCAGGTAAAGAGCAGGGAGAGGAAAGCAGGAGATCATCTGGTCGGGGAGAAGCCACAGAGCTGGGTTGCAAATAAGGGTGTGAGTATTAAAGGAGATATCTGGAGGACAAGGTCTCACCAGATTCCAGCTCCTGGCAGCTTGTGGCACATGGAGGTGGCCTCTGCTTTCCATTCCTGACCCTACAAATTCATCCTCACATTACCAGTCAAGCTCACTGGCACCTAAAACACCAGCCATGGAGTAGAAGGGATGCACGAGTGCCAGGATGCAAACAAGCAGGAAAGAGAACATTAGCCAGCAAAATAATTGTGCAAAAGTGAGACATGAGAAGTTTGTGTAAGGCCAAATAGATCTAAATTTCAACAATACTACAATATTTTTAGCTGAATCACTTTTCTCTCTTCAACAAAGCATCTTGATGAATGAGAACATGGTATGAGACAATATCAAATTAATTTTTCAGCATCTATCACTAGTTGAAAGTCTAAAAATAATTTTTACTTTTCATTATGATTATGTAGAAATTATGCATTAAAATTATATATTCAGTTAAATTAATTCTGAACATATGTATATAACTGTATATATACCCTTTCCAATGTTGTCTCTTTTGCATCCTAGAAGATGCAAAGACTCATTTTGATGTCTACATTTCAGCATTGTGTATTCATGCATGTATTCATGTACACATTTTGCTCTAATATTGATATTAGAAAATGAAAAGTTCCAATTACTGAGAAAATCTTCTGCATTATTCACATTTTATGCACCAATTTTTGTGATATATCTTTCAGAATCTTTTGGTATCACAATCCTAGCTGCTAAACACCATGAGCAAAGATGGAAATAATTCACATAGTTTTAATTTTTGAAACTTTTCTTCTTTTCTCCTTTATTCTTTTCCTACTTTTTTGTTTTTTAGATGTCCCACTATGGAAGAAATGCTCATCTTTATCTGTACCCATCCACAGACTGAACTTCATGATAGAATTACACTGCCAGCCATGAAACTATCACAAATTCCCTTTTACCCCTCCCTGAGGCCACTGATTTCCACCTCTACACTCTGGCCTGCCTCCTCCTCAGGTATTTGGCACTGACATTCATGGTCCTGCCCTTGAAAGACCAAGAGCTGTCTGTGCCTCTTCCTGGTTAATATTTTTTTTTTGTCATAACAAGCAAATCCAAAAGAGGACTGAGACAGAAGGTAGAGGATATTTAAGACCACCAAGCCAGAAGAAAAGGGAAAAGAGTGTAAGGGTTGGAATAATCTCTTTTATAAAGGAGGATAATTTATAATTTAAACAAAGAATCACAGAATGGTTTGGTCAGGAAGCTCATCCAGTTCAATGCCCCTCCCTGGGCAGGGACACCTTCCACTATCCCAGGTTGCTCCAAGCCCCATCCAGCCTGGCCTTGGACACTTCCAGGGATCCAGGGGCAGCCACAGCTTCTCTGGGCAACCTGTACCACCACCCCAACAGGAAAGAGTTTTTTTTTTCTAATATTTAGTCTCAATCTCTCCTCTTTTAATTTAAAAGCATTTCTCCTTGTCCAATCCCTATTTGCTCTCCCTTTTGTTTGTGAGTCCCCTTTATGCACTGCTCATCAGCTTTGCCTTTTCATCTAAATGTCTCTGTGACATTTAAAAGGAGCAGGTGGAGGGTGGGGGTGACTTCCTGTCTCACTGAGTCTTTGTAAAGAAATTGTCTAAGAATAATAAAATCAGAGCCTTTTACTAAATTTTATTCTCAAAATGATCCATGGCTTGGGAAGTTAGTCCTAGGAATGAAGCACTATCAGACCCCATCCTCTGTTCCTGAAACCAAATGTCCTAGTCTATTTCAGTAGCATAATTTTTTTTAAAATGCTCACAGACTCATTCCATTTTTATTCGTTCTTTGTGATTATTTTTTTTCCAGTGTGATTATTAAGTGCTAGCAGAATTATTTTAATGAATAATTTTCAGACATTTGGTTGCTCAGGAGCTGTTTGCTGCAACTATTTGATGTTTGTTACTCAAGTTATATGATTAGCTGTGCAAGTCATGCATAATTCCTTCTGATTCTCCCTTCGAAGATTATTTTTTTTAAGTAGATGGTGAAGCATGATGTCTTTCATAAATGTTTGGAAGAATATTATGTTGCACTAACATTTGTGAGAACATCATAATTTATAGAAGAACACACAAACACCCTTTGTCCACCTGAGCACTCACTGACTTTTTTTTTCAATGTTTCTGAAATTTTTACTACACTCAGGTTTGATTTTTTTCTTGATTCCTCATGAGGGCTTATTCTAGGATTTGCCACACAATCAAGATGCTAAAAAAGAATAAGGGAAAAAATGTATTGAAAAATTTTGTAAATGAAATATAAAAGTTTTCTTTTCTCCTTATGAAAGCATCCACAAATTGGAGTTTTTAATATTTCTACCATTCTACTTCTCTGTGGTAAGTTTGCTCTCTCAGTTTTACAAATAGTTCCTTCTATTAGTTGGAACAGCTGGATGCTGGGCTAACCACAAAGCTTTCCTAATTAACTGCATTTTCTTGCACTATTTACTATCCTTTGATTTTTCTCCCACTAAGACTTCTGTAAAAGGAAAAAAGAAAATATTAGAAATTTTTTCAACCAAGTTTCTTTTTATTCTTTATGTTGTGGATTGCTTGTTTAGAGTTTTTTTTTTCATGTTCTCATAATTCTCAAAGGAAAATTCATTTTTTAATATCAGAATTAACCCCTGAATTTCTTTTAAACTTCAGAGGTTTTGCATTATCCCATCAGATTTATCACTGTTCCTCCAGTAGGATATTCAGTGGAGGGATACAAGGAGTTTGCCAGAGTTGGAAGTGCAATCCCAAGGAAAGAAAGATGTGTACTTTTATTTTTGTTTCATGAAAGGGGAAAAAGAAGGTAAAAGGAGATCTTGTCAATATATGAGGTGGGTGATTCCTGAAGTACCCTACCTAAAATATGCTCTTTTTGCAAACAGTGTAATCACCACTCTATGATAGTGCAGGAGGTACAAAGGGTCCAAGAGGATTGTAGGAAGATGCTGGAGCAATAAGATTTGGCACATGCAAATTTAGGTCTCACTTTAACAATGCCTGTCAGATTTAGCACAACCTAAACCATAACAAAAGGACTTTAAATTAATATTCCAGGAGCATAAACCCATTCTGCTGCCTCTGGTGAAAGAACAGCATGCTGCAGACCATGACTACAGCTTGACAGCTAAGCTGGCAAATTCCTCAGTCACAGCAACTACCTTTGACAGGGATCATCAGTCAGAGTCTTTAGCAGGTCCAGCTTCTCTTTTCTCCAGGGAGGAGCTCATGCCATCCACTGCTTGCTGCAGTTTGGAGCCCTACCACCTTCACCCACCTCAGCTACTGGAGACTTCTAGGAGACTTTTTCCTTCCCTTGCTTCCCACTTCTGTCAAACCACCACTGCTACTGTTTTACTTTTGCAAGGACTTCAAGTATAATCCTACAAGGGACCTAGGAAAGTTCTTACCTTTTTTCCCCCTCTTGATGGAAGTATTGTCACAAAGATGAGATTAAAGAGATTAAAATAAAAAATGACTAAAGCTTCCAACTGCTGGCTTAATTTTTAAGTTATAAACTCTCCTAACTCTTAGTGATTTAATCCTGTTGATTTGCACAAAAAACTTCATAGAATCATGGAATGGTTTGAGTTGAAAGGAATCTTAAATCTCATCTCATTCCACTTCCCTGTCATGGGCAGGGATACTTTCCACTAAACCAGGTTCCTCAGAGACCCATCCAACCTTTGAAATAAAATTTGAAATTAAATTTGAATAAAGCTCATCTAAAACTGTACTGCCACCTTTGATTTGTGACAGAAAAAACCTGTGGATCTCCCATGAATACATATATTTTGTGCAATCAGCTCCAAAAGTACAGGAATTTATAAATCCTATTCATTAGTATTTGATTTTACATTGTTAGGGTTCCCTCCAGTCATTTTCCAGTTCTGCAGAGATGAGGCAATGTTTGCTACTCCATGATGCCTTGTTCCACTTCAAGCTTCAAGAATACCTTTGCTTTTCCTTGTCCAAATTAATTGAAATTTTATAAAGCCTGCCCCATATGGAAATTATCCAAAATCATGGCCTGCAGTTGCTTGGGTTTGTTTTTCTTTTTCTGTTTGCTTGTTTGAGTTGGGCACCAGGGCCATCACACTTAATTTCAGTGACCTTCCAAGCACAGACCCACTTGTGTTCTGTAGAACAGGATTGCAAATCAAAAGAAAAATTTACCTACTGGCTCCATTTGCCTTCCTAGTTTTTTATTTCACCATTTCTGTTTCACATTCTAATTGTTTTTGAAGCCTGGCTTTGCTGATAACACTTGCAAATGGCAAAGCTCTGAACCACCAAATTGCTACAGCCACTAAAAAGCCTTGTCCAAAGAATAATGTAATGAGGAGCAGCGGAGGGAGCTGGGGGTCTCATCTTGGAGAAAAGGAGGCTCAGGAGAGACCTTATAGTTCTCTACAAATACCTGAAAGGAGGTTGTGGCCAGGTGGGGGTCGGGCTCTGCTCCCAGGTAACAAAGGACAGGACAGTGGGAAATGGCCTCAAGTCACACCAGGAGAGTTTTAGATTGAACATGATGAACATTTTCTTCACAGAAGGAGTGGTCAGGCAATGAACAGCCTAATCAGAGCAGTGGTGGAGTCACCATCTCTGGAAGGGTTCAAGAAATGAGCAGGTGTGGTACTTCCCAACAGGATACCAAATCATGTGATATTCAAAGGCTGGATTGATGATTTTAAATGATTCCATGAGTGATTCCATAACTGGGGGACAACAGGGAGATCTCCTCAGCAAGTTTTGAATCAAGACCATAATATCCAGCTGCAAAGTGCTAATAAAGTGCATTTTCATGGACCTTTGCAGCTGATAGAAGATACTTTGAGCTCTGCAATGCTTATCCCAGGCAGCCAGCACGGAACCACAGAATCATAGAATGTTTGGGTTAAAGGAGACCTTAAAGATCATCCTGTTCCACCCCCTGGCATGGGCAGGGGAAACCTTTTCTATTCCAGATTGTTCCTTGCCCCGTCCAACCCAGCCTTGAACTTCCAGGATGGGGCAACCACATTTTTTTTCTGGGGCAAGAGAAGTATAACATCTCTTATACTCAATGTACAAAGCTCTTACTGCGTGTGCTGCAGAAAAAAATCACTTACTGAGTGGAACACAAACTGGAAGCATGACATTCCCTGCTTCAGTTCGAGGCAGGATAAGCTGTTAAATAGTGACAAGGTGCACGTTCTGTGCATCTCAGTGCAGCTTTTGCAGCTCACAGAGGCTGAGGAGAGCACGCTGACACATAAGACACACACGAGTCAAGCAGCCTTGAAAGTCTGCAGCAAAGGCAGTGCTGGAGAGGGAAAAGTCTCTGAAAGCCAAGATCTGACTGGGAGTGAAACTTAAAACAGCTGAAGAACACTTCAGTGTGAAGTGCAGCTTTGACAGCAACTCTGCCATGCAGGGAGGAAAAGCAGGAAAGTGTTGAGCAGAGCAGGAGTTAAAATGATGAATAATCCTAATGAATAAGCCCTGGAAGGGGGGCTCTGTGGCAGTAAACCAGATTTGTATAATCGTTTCTCATTTAACTTCTGCTGCTAGTTTAAAGGAATGGAATGAATTACTGAGATTCCTAATGAGACAAGTCTGTTTTTCTGGAGATAATTGATATAGTAGCTCACAGTAAATAATAGTGACTTTAAATATTGCCAGTGCTAAATGATGTAAAGTTTAAAGTGTTTTCATCAGTCAGGAAAAAAGGGAGCTGGGGAGGGCAGATCTCTTCTTCTGTGCATAAACAAACATAAGAATTGGTTGAATTCAGGACATTTGTTTTTTATGAAGAAAAAAAAATAAAAGTACCAACTAAAAATATTCTCCCCTGAAAGTTCTGTAGATCCTACAGAATAAATGTTGTAAACAAACTTTGTTCCATGACTTTGAAGTCTTCCTTACCCGTTTCCCCCAACTTATAAAAATTAGACTATTTATAAAAGTGCATAAATTGTAATTTAAGTAAAAAGCCTTGAAATTTTTATCAAAAGCATTCAAATTAGTCTCTCCCCAGGTCAGCTGAGTTGTCATGAGCTGGCCTCTTACTGTAGTGCACCTCCTGCAGACTAAGACAGTGAACCATGTTTTCATCAAAGGAAATGCTCATTAGTAGAGCTTTCAGAAACTGATTTGATTATAGTTTCACTTGTTAAAGTGAAATATTTTCAGCTCATTAGGATGATTATGATTCAAGGTCATCTTTTGAAGCTAGTCCTGTCAATATGAGATAAATGGGCCCTCATCTTTTCCCCTTCTTTACGTCTGTGCTTTTTAAACTCTTCTGTGCAAAAGTTCCATAGCCATAATTAATTTTTAGTTCTTCTTTTACAAAGCTGCTTTAAAAAAAAAAAAAAAAAAAAAAAAAAAAAAAAGAACAAAGATTTTGGCTACCAAAAAGGCATTGAAGAACTATTAAGAGGAGGAGGAGGCTATCTTGTTTTAGAGAAATCAGAGAAAATCCTTGAAAAGTTCAGCTTTTGAAATCCAGCTATTTTCTCCTTGACCTCTTCCAAAGTTTCTAAAAGGTGCTTTGTACATATTTTTGCATGTATCTTTTAATCTCAAAAGTGTAAAATGAAACTGAAAAACCACCCAAGAAGTACTGGTGGCTTATTAGATATCTTTGCTTTTATGGCACATGATAAATTTAACACCTTTTAAAGTCCTTTTTTTTGGTCTCTCCCTTTATATTCACCACTTAATCTCTAAGTGGCTAAAAAAGCCATTTAAACATAAAGGGAAATACTACTGACTTCTATCCACATCCAGAGAAATATTCCATCTACACAGGACTTGCAGCTGAAAGATAATTGGTCAGATATTGCCTCATACTTCAGCTTGAAAGACGAGGTCAGGGGGTCAGTTTTTGTGCCCAATATACCAGACTTGAAAGATGTGTATTAAAAGAGGAAATCAGGCAAAAAAAAAAAAAAAAAAAAAAAAAATTAATTAAAAAAATAAAAAAAAAATAAAAAACCAAACAGATTTGGTCTCTCCAGTACCAGGAAAATGAGTTTAAGAGTAACATAGATTTCAATTCCCCACAGTGAGCCTGCAAGTGGCCCACAGTCTGGATTATTGGTCCAGACTGGGATATGTAATGTGAGTGCTGGGGAGAGAGGCTGGGGAGGAGTAAGAAGTGAATTAATAGACTTCCAGATTAACTGTCAAATGATAAATGATTAATCATTTTGTCAACAAATTACCCACAATGAAGCCTTGCCTCCACACCAAAGCACCACCAATTATACCAGTGTAATTGCATCTGGGCAGCCTCCCTAGCCAGAGCCCAGTAATAGAACTATTTATCCAATATGGTTTGCTCCCAGAAGGGGAATTCTCTTAGTGCAGCATCCTTGTACTCGTGTGCAGCTCATGCTTAGGCTCAACCAGCAGCCTTCTGATTAAAAGAAATAAATAAACTGCCCTGTAAATGAAATACATGTATGAACACAGGGTACTCTTTCTGCTCACTCCATTAATAAGGACATTTATAAAATCTGGTTGCAGAACCCAAAAAGTCCTTGCCCTTCCTGATGGATAAATACCTTTCCTACCGTGGGTCCAGCTCTGAGGAGCTTCTTCTATTTTGGGGTGCAGTAAAAAAATAGTTCTACAATTACTGAACTAACTAGATTTAACAACCTAAAAGTTTATGTCTTCAGGTTGAGTTTTCAAAATGACTCTTGATATCACTGACCCATTTAATCTAACAGATCAATAAGTTGGGGTTTTTTTGTTTTTATTGTTTGTTTGGGGTGTGTTTTTTGGTGTTTGTATTTTTAATTTTAAACTCAATTTTATTTGCTTTTATTATTTTATTTTATTATTTTATTTTATTTTATTTTATTTTATTTTATTTTATTTTATTTTATTTTATTTTATTTTATTTTATTTTGAAATGGGGACCTTGAAAAGCAGACAGAGCTCCAGTAAGATTGCTCATTCTACCTGGAGGTTTATCTTTATGTAGCTCCAGCTATTTTAAAAATTGATTGAAGTGATGTGGTTCTGCTGTTGCCATTTGCCTGTCCTGTGACTTTCCATAAATCACTTCATGCTTCTGTGTTTCAGTTTATTTTTTTTTTAATCATTGCTATTAATTTCAAGCCAAACAAAAGAGAAAAACATTTGCATTAGCCATGCACACCGAGGTAGCCAAGCAAATATATTTTTTTGGGTTCCATTTAGTCAATGGAGGCAGGTAGGAACTTTCAAATATAATTATCAGTCCTTAGAAGAAAGAGTGAGCAGGATAAATTACCTTTAGGATATGTCTACTTTGGACTTCCTAAATTAGAAGTTTATTTAGCAATTCTCATCTTAAATCTGCCAGCCTGTGTGCAATCACAGCATTTTTCCAGAAAGAGCTGATGATTTTAAGCTGAAGTCTCAAAAAAGTGAACAATTTATCATTTCCTTTGGTAATTTGTCCCAGTGTTAAGCAACCAAGGTTATTTCAGAGGTTTGTCGTGCTTAGAAAGAGTCACTGTGTCCTGCTGGGCAGATTAATTTCTCCTTCTACATAGAAAAGGAAAAAATGCAAATTGAAAAGAGGACAGGGATTCCAGACAGACAAACTTACTCCTAAAATATTTCAGAGAGGGAAGAATGTGTTCACAGAAAGCTGAATTAATAAAGATATTGCACCAAAAAGGCATTTATATTCAAACTTTTCAAATAATTTCAGTATTCTGAAGGAATTCAGATTTTTAAGAGATAGATAGACAAATATCCTAT
Organism: Oenanthe melanoleuca; assembly: GCF_029582105.1. NCBI lineage: Eukaryota > Metazoa > Chordata > Aves > Passeriformes > Muscicapidae > Oenanthe > Oenanthe melanoleuca. Next base: position 4,098,980 of record NC_079336.1, read on the forward strand.
TTCAGACAAATATCCTATTTCAGTGAGTCAAATGAAGTGCATGGAAACAAATAAAGCATTTGCAATTATTTCACAGGGTGTCAGAGCCATGAACAGAACCAGAACTTCTCTGCTTTACCAGGTTTACCACACAATGGGCTTTATTCTTTAATAAAATGAGCAGCAGGGAAGAATTTTTTTTTATTATGACAAAAAAAAAAAAAAAAAAGAAAAAAAAAGAATCCCTCATTTGGAGTTATAAAATCATCAGGAGGGAAGTTGTTCTGATTTCTTTAACCAGACAGGCCAAAAGTTGCCAGCCTCCACAAAGTTGTTTCCTAATTTTGAGAGTCTGTGTGAAACTCTGTTTGTGTGGAACCCTGCAGGCTCACTCCAGGGGAATTTGGTTCATACCTGTCAAAGACCAAACAATGAGGATGCTGAGGTGTATTTTTGTTTTTTTTCTGTGCTAGTATGGTGACACTGATTTCCAAACACATCATTCAGAGGTAACCAAAGATGGAATAAATGCTCCTGCAATCTTTCCAGTAGCACTGATGTGGTCTCAGTACTCTATCAAGAAATACGGCAAAATTAAGAAAACTGTAGTTTCAAGGATAGAAACAATTAGTTTCTTCATTAGCAGAAATTTGAAAGATAAATAATAGCTTAGAAAAATGGAGAGAAAAATCGTGGCACTGCAGAATCAAGGTAATGATTAAAATCAGGATCTGATGGGAAGTAAAACAAACGAAATACAAATAAATCATAAAAATAGACACTTTGTAATCATCAATGGCCACCAGAACTTACTATTATTATAGTCTTAAAAATATTATAGTTTTACTACTGGCTAAATCATATGGTGTTTCTTTCATTTATTTGGTGACTAAAAATTTCCTTTAGAAGATTTATAGAGAAAATATTTAAGATGGAGTTCATAACCCAAGATAAGTCTAAATGTGTTTAGTGTTTAGTTTCTCAAAGAGGTAGCCTCAGTATGCAAAAGGAAACCATGGGGAAGAAAAGGCTTTGCAGATTTTCTCTTTGACTTGGGAACGTCCATTTCTGACAGGACATGGGTTGTCTAGTTTTCAATATTTGTATCATAATTCCTGGAGTATAACTAATGTCTCATTTTCTCCCTTTTTCTAAGCCTCTTAGGAATATCTGAGTTCAAAAATGCCTTAAAGTATATTTTCAAAAACTACCCAAGCCCTCTCTTAAAATTATCAAGATTTTTTTTTGTAGGATATTGTTACTAGAGTTGGACTCAACGATCCTTGTGGGTCCCTCCCAACTCAGGATATTCTGTGATCAGATAACAGCAGGTCACTCTTGTGCAAGGCTCTTCATGAGCTCCCAGTACAAAACTCTTCCTTATCTATCCAGAAACACTGTGGGATTCATCCAATCCACCTGGAGCCATCTAAGACTTCACCTCTGATCTGAACCTGCCATCAAGTCCTGGCCCCTGGTCAATAGAGAAGGAATCAACTCATCTCACCTTGAAAAGTTTTTTTGAGGAAGTGCTGTGAATGCCCTTCTGGAGATGTTTCCTTCATGGATAACTGAGGGAGCCTCACAGCTCTTTCAGAGAAAACTTGAACCACCTAATAGACAGAAATTAAATGAAATTAATCTCTTGATGTCTAAGGCTGAAGGACAAGATGCCTGAAAACCCCACCACGAAAAAATGAGGTCAGAGAAAGACAAGAAATGTTATTTTACCAGCATGGAGAGGAGAAGCTGTGGAGGCATTGTTAATTTTGGTTAAGGCAGAGCATTTTTTTATGTTCTGAGTCACAGGGGTAGTTTAGAGCCTCCTGAGCTCACCAAATTTTGCCTGGAAACTACTTTAGCCATGAGGAATTTGGCATGTATTGCATGATGCTTCACAATACGGGGACCCTCTCCAACCTGAGAGTCCTTCAAACACCATGAAAAGTTTTAACAGCTCTGAGACTTTTCCCAAAATGCTGTGTTTTCCTCAGACTAGCATTTCAGCATCAGTGGAAGCCCCTGAAACTTGGAGTTTGCTTCCTGCACTTGGCCCACACCAGCCTTTCATCTATCAACTTGCAGAGTAGTGCATGAAGCTCATCTATGTTCTCTGGTTTTTGCCTGAGGGGCTGGGGATAGGGAACATGTCTAGCTTATCCTAAGAGAGTCTATTTAAGGCAGACATTAGTCAGCATGTTTGCATTTTGTATTTAAATTATGTAAATGTGTTCAGAGGCTGATGGGCCCTATCTGCCAAACCTAAAGCCGAGTAAATAGGAGCAAGCGAAGCGCAGTGACATGGAAACGGAAAACCCAAATGAAAATGATTTTTCATGGGATTTATGCACGCACAAAAAAAGACAAAACCACAAACCTGAGAAGTTGAGGATGGATAAAGTTCACAAATGAACCCTGGGCAGGATGAAGGGAGAGATTTCTTTTCTCATCTGTTGCCTGGTTTTCTCAGCCTGGAGCCTAAGGCACCCAGGAGTACAACAACCACAGGGAACATCCTCCCTCAAGGAAGCAAAGGAGGAGTAAATGCTTTAACTGGTACCAAGGGCTTTTATATTCATTGCTTCTCACAGAGATCTTTAGACATGGTTTTGTCTCCAGGCTAGGAAACCATGAGGACACATGTCTTGGGCTGGCATGGGAGATGTGGCAGAAGAGCAGCGTGGCTGAACTCAAGTTTCAGGAAAGTTTGGGATGACCCTCCCACTGTTGGCTTTTGGTCTTATTTCACCTGCCTGTGGCCAAATACTGACTAATGTGTAAATCCTGCTATACATGAAGGAAAATGTGGTGGTTGGGATGACCCTGATTTCCAAGAGGAGTCATTTGCCTCAAGCTTCCAACGTCAGATAATAATTTTTGAATTTGAGATGATCCAAGAAGACTTGAAAGTGATACTTGGGGCTAAATAAAGGGGTTTGATTGTTTCCTCCTCTCTCAAGTGTTAAATAACATTTTGACAGAACTGAAGCTACATCTGAAGATTCTCATTTGATAGAAATTTCCATAGAAAAATCCTAAGCTAAAAAATTACAAGGTTTTGGCACTAAGAATTGAAATTTTTTAAACACAAGAAAATGCAATCCAAAATCAAATGTTTAGAATGTTTAGGATTTTTAAAAGACCATTAGAATGAAAAAAAAATATTATTAAAAATTATCCTGGGAGAAGGGAATTGGATTCTGATAAATTTTGCAATAACTATTTCTTTTAACTTTTGCCAAAAATATTCAGATGGATAATTGCTATATTTTTGAAGTTCTTTGATATCAAGTATTCTCTACCTTTGTATTTTTATTGATTTCAGTCAGAAACTGAAAAAAAACAAGCTCAAAGTAAGAAATAAAACAATCCTTTGTGACCTATGGCTTACAACAAAACATTGGAGAACCCAAAGAAGAATTCACATAGAAGCCAAATTTTTCTTTCTAAATTCTTGGTAGTTTTACTAAATACATTTGGTCAATCTGAAAACATGACAGCATGCAAAAAGAGATGAGCTTATTTAATGGAAAGGTAATTCAATTCCAAATTTGTATCATGTTATATTATTTTGCTATCTATAAATCACACTTTAGGGAGAAGATTGAGGCAGACTTGTGTCTTTTATTTTGGAGGTTCATGGTTCATAATCATGAAAAGCTAAACTCCAATGAGTTGGTTTTCCCCTCTTCAATATTTCTTAGTCAATTTTTATTTGCATATATTTGTATAAGTACATCCTGGAATCTGTTTGGGTCATTTTTTATGTACACTATATCTGGTAGAACCACTTAATAGCAAGTGAATTATTTCCACGAGTAATCATGCATCCACCTTCTTCCCCTCCAATCAACTCCTATGAATAATCCTTATTAAAATTAAAACAATCAGGCAACAAAACCTGTTACTAACTTTAACTTTTTATAATGTTCATCTTATTTCCTATCCTGAATATAAGGATAAAGCAAGGATAAGCATGTCTGTGGTTTATGACCTGAGTGAAAACAATGTGAAATGGGACAGAAGCTGAAAAAGAGAAAGTTTGGAACTAAACCAATGGCTTTATATAACTAGCAGGGTTCTCATCATTATTCACAGAATTAATGCAATTTCACATTACAGGTTCAATTCACTGAAAGGAATTTTTTTTTCTATTACATCTTGGACCACTTCAAACCAGTATTTCTGCACTAAGGGTGTTGTGCTTTTGATCTTGTAAAAGGTGAATAAGAGAAAAGAAATATGGAATTGGGTCCTGAAGGTCAGTGAAGAAGATTGAGCAGTAATAGGGAGGTCACTGGTATTTTGTGGGGAATTTTCCTCTGACTCATTGTTGTTTGCACTGGAGTAGGAGGATGCTCTGATAATGGAGAAAGTTAAAAGTTGTGTATAAATTTTCAAGTAAGCTGTTGTATTAATTATTAACTTTGACAGAAGCCATCAGTTGTGTAGTTTGTCTGCTTTAAATCTCAAATATTGCAATATCAGCCTACCATAAAATTACTGTTGCAGAATGGATCTCTGCATTTTGGGGTTAAAGACAAGAAGGAGTTGAGTGTTTTTTCCATGTATTGTCCCTTTATGCCCTTTTAAAAGTGCATCTTAGGGACTGGCAGGAAGTGATTTGGGATTTTTTTTGCTTGTCTTAAAGTTGGATAAAAACCCCAAATCTCCTAAGTGTTCATCTATTAAAAATTTTAATTAAAACAAAATGTGGTTAATTCAAAATATTTAATTCAAATAATTTGAAATTAAACGACACAATTTATTACTGAATTAGTGTTTTATAATGAAATGTAATTTTAAGTTAAAAATTGTTAGAATTTTTAAGGTCAACAGCCCATTCCCACCACAACATTTGACAAGCTCTGATCATATAAGAATACATTTTCATATTTCAAGTTTTCTTCTAATAATTGAAATGGGAAAGTCATTAAATCTTTCCTCAGCAATGCTTTTTTTCAGGACATTAATTCGGATTGGCCAACAAAACATCACAAAGTTTTTGTTATCAGTGTTAATTCTTGTGTAATGGAAGAATTATGCATAATTGGTATTGAAAAAAAAATGACAGCTGAGGTTTTAAAATTGCTTTTGTTTTCAGCAACCAAAGAAAAAGAGAAAAAAGAAAAAGAGAAAAAAAAGAGAAAAAGAGAAAAAGTGTTAGCAATGTGGGAGTTGGCTCCTTTGAAAAGAGGAGATTTTCCTCAAATAACTATCAAAAGTCAAGATATGTATTAAAAGATGCCCAGAGTGGAATCAAGCTGTATTTAACTAATATTTTATAAATACTGTGTAACCAAATCTATAACAGTTTTTCCTGGTTTCAGCAATCTATCTGCAAACTCCTCACCTTAATTTGACACAATTAATCTGAATTAATTTAAAATAATGCTTTGGGGTGGGTGGGGCAGAGGGGTCAGCAGGAGTTCTTGGGGCAAGAAATTCTTAAATAGCAGAAACTAGGGTAGGTATATTGTGATTATAGTGTGTCTGATTAAATTTATGACACATTTTTTCTCTTGTTAGAATATGAAGTATCACAATACTTACTTTCCCTAATTTTTGCATATTTTTCATCATCTTTGCCTTGAGTTCCAGCTAACAAAAAAATGCAAGAGTAGAAAATAGAGAAACAAAGCAAATTAGAAAACATTTCTTTCAAATCTAACATATTTTCAAGGAAAAAAGGTGAAAAAATGTCCCACTTCTTACTTTGTCATCATTCTGCTTTTATATTTTTGAATTTGGAAATGCTTAGACATTTTTATCACAACAGAATATTTTTGTTGACTTTTTTTGCTGTTGTGCTGCTTTCCCATTTCACCCCACACAAAGAATTTGCTGCTGCTGTCTTTCTGGGAGAAGCCATGAACAGGAAGACAGTGTGGGAACAAGAATGTCAGACTATTATATAGACAAGGTTCTTTGCCTGGGGGCAAGAAAAAAAAGGGGAAAGAAAAAGAAAAAGCACAAAACACTTGAAGAAAAATATGACATTTCTAAAAATCTTGAGTGGCAAGGAGAAAATGAGGAAATTATTGTTCTTGGCTCTCCCAACACAAGGGGGCATCAAATGGAATTCTCAGGTAATGTGGACAAAACAAATAAAAAGGTGTTTATTTACTCAGTGCAGAGTTAGGCTGAGCAGCTCCTTGCCACAAGAAAAAGATGCTAAAATTCTGTGTGGGTTCAGCTGAATATGGATTCTAAACCAATAACATAGGCTGAATTTAGGAAAAAAATCAGGGAAAAATCCTCAAGGACAAGAACAAGACCCCACCAGTTTGTAACTGTTGTAACTGGTTCAGAGCTGGGATTCAAACCTTGGTTTGTGGATGGGTATTGGCTCTCCCAGAAATAAAAGGGAAAAAAGGGGATGATCCTCTTCCACCCCTGATTTTAGAAAACTGACTGTGCCTCTTGAATTTCTTTTTGCTTTTGTCTTTGATCTTCAGCAGGAGCTTTGATCTACACTTTTTACCTTTTGATGTCACTGGTGTAAGGAGAGGGGAAAAAAAAAGAAAAAGGCAAGATATTCAATATGTACAAATGGGTGTAGTTCCTAAAAGGAGTTACAGAGTGGTTTGTACAATTAAGAATCTGGGTCAATACTCAGAAATTTAGTTGAAAAGGGTGGAATTCAACTTGCTTAATTTTGTCTTTTTATGAGAAATTAGGTGTCTGCAACAAACGTCTTTAGTTGAACTCATTACTGATTTATATTAGATGTCTGCTTCAGAAGAAGATGAATCACAGCCTGATTCTAAAGAGAAGTTCTGGATGTGTATTTGGCAGAATTAATTCCTTTTAAGAGGACACAAAGTAGGATCTGTAACCTTGAACTTTTATCAAATATGTACCTAACAGTTGTTCAGCCTCTCTGTTTCCATTTTAACTGTTGATTGTTCCTCAACAAAGATTGCAAAGATATTCTTTGTTTATGAAAATGAGCAGAGATAATTGGTTACCTCAGTGCTACAGTATTCAGCACTTTAAGAAAAATTCCACCACCCATTAAAAAAATGGAAAATAATTGTTCTCTAAAACAATGTAAAATTACAAATCTCAGACTAAAAAATAAAAAACAAAACTGGATTATAAATTTTGTTACAGGCTTCTGTTCTGTTGAGTCAATAGATTGAATCTGTTTATTGCCTTTTGCAGTAAAATGGAGCTGTTAAGGAGCCTTTCATGATGATTTTACATGAAGTATATTTTTTTTCACAGAAAGCTGTCAACTTTCAATTAAGTGAAGGGTGCAAACAAACTTTTTTTTCCTCTCCCAAGCTTATCTTAGACATATAACCTATGTTCAGGATAGGGCCCCAACACAAGCTTTGAAAAGAGAAGGCATAATTATTAAGGATAACAAGCATTAATTTAATTTTTTCTAGTTGGAAGTGTCCCCACCCTTGGCAGGGGGATGATCTTGATGGTCTCATCCAACCCAAACCATTCTTTGATTCTGTGATTAGGTACAGCCTAGAGCTCAAAGAATCCTCCTACCAGTTGTGATTGGGCTTTTTGCCAACAGGCTGAACTTCTCTATCCAAAAGCTCATCCCCCAGCCTAAAAAATGTAGATATCTGCAGATAGAAAGGTCATCACAACTGCAGGATCACTGGGAGGTCCAGCCTGTTTTGGCTCAGTTCTCTGCCAGGTTTAGAAGGAAGTCAAACACCACTCTTGGCTGACATGCCTTGGTTTCACCTTCTATTCCCCTGTTAAAAACAAATCAGTTTGACTCCAGGCAGCCCCACTACTGTAGTAAAAACTACATTTATTCAGAAATGCAGTGGCTGTTACCCAGGACAATTAGGCCAAATTTACCCTGGCATCCTGAGTGGTCTTGTTGTTCCTTCCCTGAGGTCAGCTGTAATATTTTCTACACTCTACTGAACTCTCTTGCTGTCCAAAACAAGTGGGCACACACTAAATGCTTATTGGAAATGGTCAGTGCCATTTCCAGGCACTGGAAACATTCCTGGTCAGGAATGCTAATTCCTGAACACTGCCTGCAAATTGGCTGGAAGATGTAGTTAAACTGAGCCAAAAACAGGTATTTTCAAATAATGTAAAGGGCCAGACAAATCAAAATTTGGTGACAAAATTGCCTGACACAAAACAATCTGCAGAACAAGAAGGATATTTGAATGCTGAAGTTGGTCACTGACCAGATTTTGCTGAATATTTGACAACATTGAGCCTTCAAGAGGACACAGGGCATACAGGAGTGTGTGGTGAGTTAAGTATCACTAAATTATATGTACTAGACTTGGAAATTACTGTATTGAGGTGTCTTTCTGCCTCATTTATCTGCACCTGATACAAACAGCCCTATTAAATTTCCTACCAAACTCATCAAGATAAAATGAGGGAAGAAAGGAACCACCACCACCAGAAGCTTAACACTGCTATGATTTTTGGTAAAATATTCCTGAGTGAGAAAGGATTCTTTACTTTGTGGGATGACTGTTAATAATGCCAACTTGGAGACATATTACAAATTCAGACATTCAGGGGGCTTTTCTAATCCTCAACTGCAGTTTGTCAGTGCTTCAGGAATATTCCCTTGCTCCAATTGTTCATCCTCAGCAGGAGCTGGATTAGCAACATCAGAGTCTGCAGATGTGTATTGTTTCCCATTAGTCTCAGCTTGAGCCTGGTGTTATGTCCTTTTCATCAGGAACCTCCAACTCTAAGTCAGTGAACCAGGACTAATGATCCCAGCTTTCCTGGGAGACATCAGAGTCTGTGTATGTAATGTCCAGAGCTTTGGCTTCTGCTGCTCTTGGCCATTTAATGTGCTCAGACCACTTACTCCTCTCTGCAGCATAAGCTGCAACCTCCTCACAATGTTTCCAAGAAAACACACACTTGAATATCATTTTCGCTTCATCTCTTTGAATTTCTTTTATAGCTGCATCTGGCAGGAAAGAGGGAGTGTGTGGGGGGGTGGAGGGGAAAGGGAGAGGAAAAAAAAATCAATTTGTAAAGACTTAAATGTTGATGGCCAACATTTGCACTTTTACTAGCAGACTACCTGCAAATAAGAATTATTTACAAATCATTATTTGACAGTAACGGGGGAGAAAAATGCCAGCATTCACATTGATGAATAATATCTGAGGTAGATTATTCAGCCAAGTCTACTCAACAGTATCAGATGGAGAAGTGCTTTGTAAAGGTTACTTCTGTCCTTTTTTTCCCCTCTGTTTTCTTGCTAACCCTGTTGGCCTCTCATAGATATCAAATTCGTGTTTCCATCTCAACACAGTGAATAAAGAGCTCCCTTTAGAAACAGACTTTTTTGATAGAGACAGGGATATTTCTGTAATGGAACCAGCAACTTGAACCTTCTGCTCTGGACTTTAATATGAACATATAAGACTTCCCCTGGCTGCCCTCCTTTTATAACCAGCTGCCTAAAAAATAGTTTTCATGCTTTGTGATACTAGGTGTATTTTTTAATGAAGGTTTAAAGAATTTCCTCCAAAGTTCCTCTGAAACCTACACACCATAATATTCCAGTGAAGTCTGTTTCTTGATTTGCCAGTCTGTTTAAAAGGCTTGTAAGGCAGTGTTAGAGCAGAATTTCACTTTAATTGGCATTGCTCCTAGCTATTTAAGCAATGTGCTGAACTGTCTATCATCAAACCTGGGCAGCCAGAACAGTTTCTTACCACCAACTTGATATTATCTAGAGTCAAATACTTACAGCCTAGATAGTGATATTTGAGAACTTTAGAACTCATTGTCTGTAATTGCCCCAGGTATGTTTCTTATTCTAAATGTTTTAGTTCAATACAGACCACAATATGAAAAAAATTAAAAGAAAAAAAAAAAAAAAAAAAAAAAAAAAAAAAAGAAAAAAAAAGAAAAATAAAATCCTTTGGATAGCATTTATTGCTATTGTGATAAGATACAGGATTCTAATTAGGCATCAAGATTTTCTTTTTAATTGAGTGCTATCAAATTCCTCAAAAGGAGACTGACTTCCTGCTCTGGAAAATTTGAGATGAGAGGGGATTTGGATATGGACAATGGGATGGGCACAAAAATGTGCTTGTGTGGTTGGGCTCAGGAGTGAGGGTTAATGGATCACACTCAGCCTGGAGGCCAGTGAGTAACTCATGATCCCTCCTGGGACTTGTCCTGTTTAATTTCTGTGCTGATGCCCTGAAGGAGGAGATGGAGTCTGCTCTCAGCAAGTTGTCAGGTGATGCCAAACTGATGGGACCAGTTGATACAGTCCAAGCTGAGTTATGACCAGAGGGTTTCAGACAGCAGGGATTGATGAGCTGACAGGAGCCTGGTGGAACTCAACAAGGATAAATGCCCTGCCACAGGAAGGAAGAGCCTTTTGCAGTGGTACAGGCTGGGCACTGAGAGATTCAGGGCCAGCAATGCCCACAGTGAGCTCTGGCAGCAGCAAGGGCCAGCAGCACCCTGGGCTGTATGAGCAGGAGCAGAGCCAGCCCAGGGTAAGGGATTATCCCCCTTTACTCAGCACTCAGATCACAAACACTGTACTGATCCTAAAATCCATTAGAGACTGAGCAACCATACTGATCCTAAAATCCATTAGAGACTGAGCAACCAGTGTGTTCAACGAGGGTCACTGGGGTGCTCAAGGCTTGGTGCAGGAACATGGTGGGATTGCTCAACCCAGGGAAGTGGCTGTTTGGAGAGCCCTGAGATCAACCTCTAGTACTTATCATAAAGTTGTCAAGAAGATCCAGCCAGGCTGTTCACATGGTGAGAAGATGAGAAACAGTAGGAGTAACAGCAAACATAATGAAGGAGAATTCCCCCAGGACAATTGGGTATTTGGGCTGCTCTTCCTGGGAGATTGGGCATCCTGCACACACCCTGTGCTGACCCCCCAAACTGACCCTGTTTTGAGCAGCTGGTTGGACTAAAGACCTCCTGATGTGCCTTCCAAGTTGAATTATCCTGTGATCTTGATATCTTGTGATTCCAGCCTAGAAGCAGTAAAAAGGTTGACTTGGGATTTACATGCCATTTTTCAGATCTGAAAATCAAGAAATTCCCTAGAAAAAAATTTCCTCTTAAATTTTTGTTTGTTTTGCATTACAGTCTGGGTGAGAATGTCTGGATTCTGTTTTGATCTGGTGTCTCAATGTGATGGCTCTTCAGATGAAAGGACTCTGCTTTTGCTGTAAGGGTGCAAAATCATATAGCTGATACTATGAAAGGTGTTTCTTGTAAAAGGAAAATATTGCTGCATTGATAGTTACCTTAAAAAGGTATTTTAAAAATTGTCATTCCCTCTGAATGGTATTTGACAATACATGCTCAAACTATTTCTACACACACACCTCCCCAAAAAAATCCAATTTCAATAATCTGTAATTTTCTCTTTATTGTATAGACAAGGATCTATTTTCTACACAGGCTTCTAAGCTTTCATACTGAGACTTTTATCCAGTATTTCCAAAGATTCTATATTAACCAGGTTGTCAGGCAGCTGAGGGTCAGTATTTTTCTTTGTTTGGGTCTTAGTGTCAAGCTGTACAGCTTAAGGAGGAAATTCAAAGAAAGTGCATTTTTGCCTGAACAGTTTTGTGACTTTACCTGAAAAACTTGCCATCACCAACATCCCTTCATTAAATTAGACTTCAATCTCAAGAAGTTCTGCATCAAAAAATAGCTGCTTGTGATAGAGAAATTATTTGCTGAACAACAAAAAAAAATTTCCCATTACAGTAGGTACCATTTTAACCTACTATTCATAGATATTCTTTCCAGGGTTATCTCACATTCAGCCAGAGGAAGCTACACTTAGTACAAAAGCATAATAATTTTCAGTCTGTATATCATTTCTCATCAATGATTTATCATTATCTTTTTTCCCCCACTAATTAGTCATGTAATTTCTTTCAATAATCATGTTGATTACTTTGGTCAACCTTTTCTTATTCCTTCATCCCTGAGAGATTCTCAAACCCTGAACACAAGGGCATCATCAGCTTCCTGCATCTGTCCTTCATGGAAAGTTTCTTGAGTAGCTCTGCCTTGGCAGGACCTCAGCAAGACTGAGAAATCTTTGTCTCAAGGACATATTTCTATTGTAAAATGAAAAAATGCCAGGAGCCACTCTTTCCAAGAAGTCAATGTTGTGCCTGTTGTCATCCTATCAAACCCTCTTCAAAATACTTCCCTGCTGCTTCAATGCTGGTATTCATGTCTAAGCTGCTTTTTGGGAAGGCACTCTGACACATCCCAAGTCTTACACAGCACCCAGGAATAGTTTCAGGATATTGTAGGTGTTCTGGATAGAAGTTGTGCCAGCAATCATGCTGCCAATGCAAGAGGATGGATGGTCAAGCTTCAGTTTGTGTCTACAGACAAAGATTTTGCTCTCAGTATTTAGTTTTTCACTGAAACTTCATTTGCTGGCATAGGACTTAATTTCTCTTAAATTTTAAGGAATTGTTATTTTAATAGTGAACAGCTGAACCTACTGTTGGTTGTTCAGCACTACAAAAATCAGTATATATTTAATCTCTGTATGATTTTACATCAGGACATTTTAAGATTAAACATGGGTGATTCTCTGGTTCCTGTTTAATTTAATTTTATGTATTTTTGTCTCCCAAAGATCAATTTTAAATGCTGATTATTAAATTCAGTGTTGCTAGAATCCACTTATCAAGCCTCAAAAACATTTCTGTCAAGTGGGCCATGTTTTCTGCTGAATTTTTTACTGGAGTGCAAAGTGCACTTCATGCAGTCTCTGTGAGTTCCTCCCCACCCTCTACTTTCACCTCATCTGTTTGTATTCCCTTTCCTCTTTAGGAAGCATTTTGGATGCAAATGCTACAGGCTTTTCTGGGCTGTTTGGTATTATGTGAGAAATCACCACTCCTGACCTCATCCAGTGAAGCATCAGTAGTTTAACAGATTGGCAGGGATGGGACAAAGTGCACTAAGCCCCTGGAGGATATAAGTGTCTGTTTAGCCAACTTGAAAGCATCTTGACATTCTGTTGACCATTGCCACTATTTATTTTCTGTAATAGCTCTGTTGCAGCACTAACTGCAGTAGACAGATTTGCTATGAATTTCCCTTGGTGGTTTATCATAGCCAGAGAGAAAGTTAATTTCCATACCTTTCCCTTTGTACACGAGCTTGTGTAATATACAGCATCCATCTGCTTTTCTGAAAGAAGAGTAAAATACCTCTGCACTCTCAAACCTGGCTGCACCCACAGAGTTTCCTAACCTTAGCCCTTATTTTCCTCCCTTATTTTCCTCCCTTATTTTCCTAGAGCCTTGATGACATGCCCAGCATCCTAAAACCTTTCTGATCTCTCCCTTCAGTGTCTTGCAATCCACACCTTACAGAACTCCAGGATTGAAGAAGAGAGTGGATAGTGGGAACACAGTGAGGGGATATTTGTTATTGCAATTATCCCCACTGGTTAAAGTTTTAATGAGTGATCCCCTTTTTTTGTACTTAGTGTTAGTTCATTGTCATGATATTCTTGTTTACTGCTGATCCTCAAGACACTGCAAGGTGTTCTACAAAGGACATTGGTGGATTTCCCTGCATTTTACAGATAATTTAATTTCCAGACATAATTTCATCCCTGTCATCTGGCTAGGTTAGGAACAGAATGCAGAAATCATAGGTCTTAAATAATTGGGTTTTTCTCCCCTAAAAAAATCACTTGAATGCTTATCCTAGCACTCATAGGTCCCAAATGAAAGAAAAGTGCAGTGTGCTTAATTACAACAGACTTAGTCCAAGCATAAATAAATGCTTGTGCTTAAAATCAAACATCCTAAAGAGGATTTAATCATAAATTTTCCGCTGATGATACAGAAATAATATTTTTATTAAAGAACAATACTCATGTCACATGAAACCCAGTAATTATAGATGCAGCACATGAAAAAGTAATGCTGGTGTCCACAGATCTCAAACTTGTTTTCAGTGAACATCTGGTTTTTTGTTGTAATAGGGAAATAGTTTTAAGGCACAAATTACAATAAAGTTTCCAATTCCCATTAAAAGAGTGAGACAATTAAGCCCATCTTGGTCTTTTCAAAACCTACCCATGACTTTTGGCATTTTTTCAGTCTCTTCTGATTTAACACAGCAGGCTACAATGACTGTGCCACAACATTCTGATGTCTTTCACACATTTTGAAAACATAAATCATGCCCCCCCACTAAATACCACTGTTATTTGTTCATTTATATTAGTAAAAAAATTCAAAAAATAAGAAGTCAGCCATATTGTATAAAGAAAAATTTTAAAAAATATTAAGATTATCCCATTCTTTCTAAGAAGAATTATTCCAGTTTAACTTCTAGCTAATTACTGAATATTAGGTAGCTCAAAACTCCATTCTTTGAGGTCACTTCTGCTGTTTGCCTCTCCAAAGGACTGGAATGGTTCTGGTATTTCCTAGGAGCTCTCAGTGCACATAGAAAAACATCCATGAGCCTTGTTTTTCAAAGACAATAAAAATGGATATTAGTCTCTCTTGAAGCCTAGAATGAGGCAGCACTGGTGGGTTTTGTTTGGTTGATTGTTTTTACTTTTTTCAAAGGGGTTGCATGATCTCTGCAGGTTCTCCATGGTTGCCTCCCATTTTATTCCTAAAAATTTGCTGTCCTCTTCCTCTGCAGCCTTTTTATAACTAACTCAGTGCTTGTTGCACTGCTCACCCTCTCCAAGGTGCTTCAGTTTTACTCCTGACTTTCCTCCTCTAATTACCCTCTCCAACAAGTTATCATTTGGCCTGGCTTGTGAAGGAATTCTCTGAAAATGGACTTTGGGTGCCTCAGAAATGCCCATCCATCTGTATTTAGCATGAAATAGCCTCAAGAGAAAAGCTGTGGCACCAGAGAACAAGTATTTTATAAACCATAAAAGAATTAATGTGGAAAGGCAAAAGATGGTATAGAAAACACAGATCAGTCTGTCAGCATGTGCTGCTTAACAGCTCAGCCTGTGGGAATTTATTTCTCACCACACAGGATGCAGAGAGTCACAGAAGGTGCACCCAGAGCTGCACCGTTCCTTGGACCTCTTATATGGCTCAAAAAAAGTGAACCTCAAAACACCAAATTTTCCATTCTGGCCCACAGTGATGAGACCCAGCATAACACCAAGGGACTTTTGGCACCTCCCTTCTCTATGGTAGATAGGATAAAGGAGATGTTTTCCTAACAAAAAGTAAGTGATGATATATTGAAATATTTGTGGAGGCTGAAAGATTTATCTCATAAGACCTTTCTGGACATCTTCAGAAAACCATCTGTCCCAGCTGGCTTATAACCTAAAATAGAACCACTCTTGGAAGGCTTTTGTTACTGTACAACCATAATGAAGAGGACAGAGATTATCAGTTTGTAGAAATGGTTGTATTTTAGTGATAACTGACAATGGCTGGATGTGTGTATCTGATCTGTATTGGGGGGCACAGAACAAGGAATTTCTTCAGCTCCTCAGTGGAAGGCAGAAAAATGGAAGGGGATCCTCCTTGAATGGTTTCACCAATGTTTATAATCTCACACCAACCTACCATGGTTCAGAGATGTACCTGTACCTCTGACACCTCAGCCTTGCTGAGAGTTATAAACCCCAGGTCTGAACTTTTTTCATAATAAATCTCCATTTTTCTGCCAACTCAACTTTGCCTGCATGTCTCCATTCCCCTTCTCTCAAAGTATGTAGCTGAGATGTAACAAAACACAAACCCACCTGGGTTCATCCCTTATTTTAGGTTTTCCCAGGAATTTTTTTATGTCAGAAAGTTGCAGTGTAGCCTGACACTTTTCACAAAAGAAGTGATCTTTCATTTAGACAGGCAATGGCACAATCCCAGAGGAAAGCTGAGAATAACAGACTTACTGATTCATGGGCTTCTGTAAAGTTCAGCCATTCCCCAGGATTTGGAGCTCAAAACAGGGAGAGATATTTGAAAATGTTTGATCTTTTCAATCAAATAAGTAGGAAAAGTCCTTTAAACTCTGATTATATACCTGTTCTATGTAGTTTGTACACAAATTTTGGAATATTAGAAGGTTTATGTTGGAATGGACCTGGAAGATGATCTAATTCCAACTCTCCTGCTGTGGGCAGGGACACCTTCCACTATCCCAGGCTGCTCCAAGACTCATCCAACCTGGCCTTGGACACTTCAGGGATGAGGCAGCCACAGCTTTGGCTACTTGATTGCAAATTATTTGAGTTGCTACAGTCAACTTCTTGGAACAGGTCAGACTTTCTGGACATGGCTCATTTCACCCAGTATTAGCCATCTAAAAAAGTAAAGCCTTGTAATTGAGTGGAGAAGATTCACTCACCTAGGGCTCTCTTGACAATTAGAAAACAAAAGAAAAAAGAAAAAGGTGCTTTTCTATAGAATAACTCCTCTGATACAGATATCTTCCACAGGGTGTTAAACATGCCCTAGGAGTGCCTCTTTCTCACTGCCATTTGTAGAGACCCTACATGTCACAGAGTAGATGTCACCTTATGACATCCTTTTCTGCCTGTGGCTGCAGAAATCCAGGTTTGTGACTGAAGAATCCAGAATTCTTAGCAATGACATTAAAGCAGCTATTTACAGGTTGGATCATCTGCTTAGCTTTGTTTACTTGAAAACAGAGTATGTAGGATTTCCCTCTTTAATGGGAAGTAAGAGAAACTTTCAGAAGGTAACTTAGCCCACATAGCCCAATCTTTGGTCTTAAGACTGATTAATTTAAACTTTTTCCCCTATTTTTCTCCCCTGATTACAGACAGGAAGCAGATGACCATACTAGACACAAAGCCTAGCAATAAGCTGCTGGCAGACAGGCATCAGGGTATTTTGCCTCAGACCATCCCATTCCAAATCACCAATCTAAAACCAGGAGGAATGAGCCCTGTGTAGATCTCTGCTCTTCCCCTTCTCTGTGGAGACAATGTTAAGTCACTTCTGGAAGTTTAAAGAAGATCAGCTATGACTTGAAGAAGAAGCAAAAGTTCTATTCAATGTATAAATGTTATGTTTTAAAAACATTTGACTGGCAAATATTCAGCTTTCATTTACTCTCTTTTCTTCTCTGCCCTTTTTTCCTTTGCTGCCCTTTTTCCTTTTTTGCAAGTCAAAAACAAAGCCTGAGGAAGGGAAAATAAAAAGGCCTAGGATATCAAACCTAAAAGAGCAACTTAAAATAAAATAAAAAAGCATGTTTGCTTTTCTGAGAAGAACAAGAGAAATATTTCCTAGAAGCAAGGAATTGGCTTATGAACTTGTCACATTACAAAAAAAACATGGTTTCAATTTTTTTTTTTTCCCCAGCCTCATTATTCACTTGTTAAACCTAAGCAGCCTGACTGGTGAGATGTGAGGCAGAGATTAGAGATGGAGGCAAAGTTTGCACCCTAAGGTTGATAATCAGAGTAAAAATTGTTTTCAGCTTGATCCATGAATGCTACCTGGTTATGCAGGGGAAAATGAAGAAGTGTAGATCAGGGACATATTTATTTAAAGGCTTTGGGGGATCTAGGATCACACTCCTTTCTGCAAAGAGCTCAGGCATCTGCTCAAATTCCTGTGATCCACTGAGAGACAAATGCCTTTCTCATTATGCACACATAGATTTGCTTTTCCCATCTGAACCAGCTCTGAACTTAAATATAGCCCTTCCAGGTCCCAGGTTTACCTTCTAAATAAACATTTCTATTCCTGCCTTCCTCCTGTTTTCCAGCTTTTGTATTGGATTGGCAAAGTCTAAGCAAAGGGTAGCCAGTGGAGTTTAGTGTGAGCACAGATCTTGATGCTCAGAGACCACATAAAGTTCAGTTTGGCATTCCCAGGCACTATTTCTGCCTGAAAATACTTTCAAAGAATAAATTCTTAGTATTTGGACAGTGTGTGGAAGAACCTATCCCAATCACCAATCATGAGAACAAGTAATAAAAGTACATTCCTTTCTAAATTAGCTGAGAAAGAAAATGAAAGACAACCAGTGCAGAAGCAATACTGATGTTTCCTAGAACAAACATTCCAAACTTTGGTCCACATACAGCCATTGTATAATTGTTTCTGACTGATTAAATATGCAAAAAAAATTAGTCCCAGTTCCTTAGCTTCCTATTTGGCAATAGTATAGAAATAAGTCATAGAGTTGTAGAATGAAAGAATTGTTTAGGTTGGAAACATCTTTTAAGATCATCAAGTCC